>NC_061107.1:125028094-125040594 GCF_015104395.2 Macrobrachium nipponense
CTGATGGGGTAGGGTCCAGCTATGGGTTAAATAGCAAAACTCAGCAATGATGGGAAAAAATGAAGGAATAAACGACAACGACGTAAATGGAACCTCTGGCAACAGAGGAGCTTCGTCCGGCAACCAGGTATTCAACCCAATTGAAGGGGAAGACGGTCAGGTACTTGGAGGTCGTCATCCAGCAACTGATCACCAACAACGTAGAGTAATCAAGCAGTGCCCTGAAGATTAGGAGCTACAGAGGCAAAAAGGAAGAAATGGACAAGAGAAGAAAATAAGGATAAGAAGGATATGGGATATGCCAGTGGAAATCGTACCCATAATCATAGGAGCACTAGGCACTATCCCAAGATCCTTGAAAAGGAATCTAGAAAAACTAGAGGCTGAAGTAGCTCCAGGACTCATGCAGAAGAATGTGATCCTAGAAACGGCACACATACTAAGAAAAGTGATGGACTCCTAAGGAGGCAGGATGCAACCCGGAACCCCACACTGTAAATACCACCCAGTCGAATTGGAGGACTGTGATAGAGCAAAAAAAAAAAAAAAAAAAAAATAAATAATAATAATAATAATAATAGGAGGGCATACCAGAATACTTACAGTCAGTAAAGATAAAGTATTTTATACAGAATATTCATAGATATGAAAAAACCAACCTGTCTTGCCACACATGAGAACTCTCACATTAATTGAATTGTAACTGAAGTTACAATTTAATTAGTGTTACAGTCCTTGGAATATACCAGTTTTTACTTTACGTGAAACTTTTCGCAAAGAGGCCTACAGAATGTGTTTGCGCAATTACACCTCGTCGTACATTTCTAATTGAGAGAGAGAGAGAGAGAGAGAGAGAGAGAGAGAGAGAGAGAGAGAGAGAGAGAGAGAGAGAGAGATAACATAGAAGAAAGGAGAGATAATGCTTTTTAACTTTTTACTTCAGCAGAATTATGTTTTTGTCATTACTTTACACAACGTCCTAGGTTCACCATGATCGTCATCCTAAGAACTAAATATTCTGATATGTTGCTCAATCAAAAAAAAAAAAAAAAAAAAAAAAAAAAAAAAAACATTTCCAATGATATTGAAACTGTCTCTCCACGAATAAAATTCTATTAAAAAACACAACAAATTTAAGTTCTCTGGTTTTTGTTTCAGTTTGAGAGCTAACAATTCATAAAAGATTCTAGAAATATACGAGACTGAAAAACATCTAAAGCGAATCAATTTCAAACAAACTTTCATTTTATTTTCTTCTTGTACAATTTCTGATAAAAGTTCTCCGTAAATCTCCTTCCCCCCCCCCCCCCCCCCCCCCCCCCCCCCCCCCCCCCCCTCTCTCTCTCTCTCTCTCTCTCTCTCTCTCTCTCTCTCTCTCTCTCTCTCTCTCAAACATCCACACTTATTTTGAAGTCCCTTCCCAAATTTAGTAATCCATATTGAAGATTTATCAATAGCATTAATCTTGATGAATCATAACTTGAATTCGTATTATTTTTTTGTACTATTATTTATACCAAAATTTTTTCCAATGTCAGGAATTCAACTTTCTGACTTCATGATAGTTTCTCCTTTTAAGAGGATATGCTAATCTCTCATGAGTGGAGTTACTTCTAAATAATCGCCAGCATATTGAAAGTGATTTCGGTATCATGCTGTTTCCTGAAAAAGATAAGCTGTGCGATTTTCTTTCTAGCGTAAAGAGAACGAGAAAGAGCATAAGCAAAAAAAAAGAGGAAAATGAAAAACAAAAGATTACATAAACAAAGTCAAGGCAGTTCACGCTCAGTCAGTCACGCTGAGTTCTTGTTTATACCGACACCGGACGACTTTGTCGTGAGCCGATGACGTCAGAAGCCGTTTAACGTGGCTATTACGTCTCCTGTGGGTATATATGGGTCTTAACCTTCCCTGACCTGAATTAATTTTTACCCGCCAAAGAGGAGGTGTAACTACGGGTGGAAGGTATAGTTCATGTGTGAATGATTTACGCTGTGAGAGTTTGGCTCTTAAGATATTTCCACGACTTACAAAATGAAAAATTTTCCATGCGTTCGTTTGACATTTGTTGGTTTTGTTTGCTTTCTGAATTAAACTGGATTATGTTTTTGTATATCAAATTATATAGTTATAAGTATATATATAATTATATATATTACTGTAATAGTTTTATATGTATATTTAGTATATAGCTATAATTTATATATTACATATGTATATATTTTTTATCGTTGTATGACATTGGTTTTTGTTGATGTTCGTCACACCATCAAAGCTAGTGGAAACCTTTCGTTGGACATTGAACCCTAACCAACAACACGCCCACTATCCCCCCCCCCCCCCCCACCCCCTCCCCGCAGCCAATCTACCCTACACATCCAGCATCAAAGGCCAGTGAAGTCCAATGGTTTCTATGCTTGTTTTATTAAATGTCAAGTACTCACCTGTTATATATACGTATATATATATATATATATATATATATATATATATATTATATATATATATATAATATATATATATATATATAATATATACTATAATATATATATATATATACATATAATATAAATATAATATATAATATATATATATATATTATACTATATATATCCTCTAGTATATATATGTATATATATATATATATATATATATACCTATGTATATATATGTATATAGTATAATATATATATATATAATATTATATATATATATATATGTATATATATGTTATATATATGTGTGTGTACTATCTGACCAACCCAGCGCTGCCTGGGAAATCTGTGATCTCAACCCGATAACTCTCTCTCTCTCTCTCTCTCTCTTTATAAAAAAAAAAATATATATATATATATATATATATATTATATATATATATATACATATGTATATATATTATGTGTGTACTAGCTGACCAACCCAGCGCTGCCTGGGAAAAATCTGTGAATCTCAACCGATAAACTCTCTCTCTCTCTCTCTCTCTTTATATATATATTATATATATATATATATATATTATATATATATATATATATATATACATATGTGTATATATATTATGTGTGTGTACTAGCTGACCAACCCAGCGCTGCCTGGGAAAATCTGTGAATCTCACCGATAAAACTCTCTCTCTCATCTCTCTCTCTCTCTATTATAATAGATATATATATATATATATATATATATATATATATTTTTGGGGCACAAAGTAATACAGAGCCCAAAACGAGTGAGCAAGAAAGCTGTTACAAAAAGCTAAGTGATGAAAACAAAAATATTTAAAAATATGTATAATATTGTCATTACAAGCAGAAACAATATTCGTCTAGATCACTTAACTAATGAACACCCCAAAAACTCAAAAGAAGGAAAGCAATTGCCCAATGACCCCATTACTTATAGAAATGAAGAACTGACTACTTGCGAATCAGTTTTTAAAACAACTGAATTCACAATTATCAATAGTAATGATTATAACGTCAATAACAACACACCTAAAAAACATCACTGATATATATATATATATATATATATATATATATATATATATATATATAATATATGTATATAGTTTTGTTATATATCTAAACAAACTGCATCATATTAATGATTGTTAATGCTTTGTTAATTATGATTTTTTTTATCCACAGAATTTGAAGATAATAATGTTATTGCAGACCAAGAACCTTAATTCTTGCTGAAGTTACGAGCAAGCACTGCATTTATCGTTTTATGACATTCGTTTTTGTTGATGTTCGTCACACCCTCAAAGGTGGTGGGAACCTTTCGTTGGACATTGAACCCTAACCAACAACACATCAATAATCCCCCACCCCCTCCCGACACCCAACTTACCCTACACATCCCGCATCAAAGGCCAATAGAGTCCAGTAGTTCCCATGTTTTTTTTGTTTTTTTTTCTTGGTAAGGACAAGCACTCACCTGTTCTTGCGTAATCATGAGGGCGCCACTATGATTTTGGAAATGGTAAAGTAGTCTAGTCTTAAAGACTTTAGGTGACCTGCTCAGAACATTTGCAAATATAACTTACACAACTCACATTTTCTACGAAGTTATTAATAATTATAAACTTGCCCACATTACATAAGACTTTATGATATTTGACTCGCAAATTCAGTACCATGAATTTGTTTTAATATTATATAACAAACTATAAACCTAGTGATTGATATTTTTTCATATAAATGTCAGAATTTTGCGATGGACCTGTTATTTTACCTTAAATACAGAGAAGTAAATTTCATTGCACGAAGGAACCTATGCATGAAATTTATGTAATTCTCTTTTTGCACTTTTACCGAAATGTTAATGGTTCCATGCGACGAAGAATTTTTAGCTCTCAGCATATTTACTCTACTGAAGATATTTTCAAACATGTAAAATTTGCAAATAAAAGTTCGGTAATTTCCCTTAGAAAAACGTCTAAAAAATTATGATTAAGTTCTGTATAATATCCCAAAAATTTACTAAAATACAAAATGCAAATTCTGCACTATCATCTCAAAAAAAATGATTGTGCGAAAATAATTAGCCTCTTAGAAGGTTAATTATCCTAGATACAGATGATCTAATGCAAAGTTATTAAGTGGATGAAATACTTCAGTACTAAAGATTTTTTTGTCACGAACCAAATTCCTTGTGGTACCATTAAAGATCATTTTTCAAAATTACTTCTTGAATTAGAAAATGAGGCTAAAGAAGGAAAGAAAACTCCCAGTTGCAATTACCCACCATATCCATTCTAGCCCAGTTTCCACTCTGCTCTTCTCCTCCATTTACCCCTTTCCTCTCTGTTCTCATTCTCCAATCATTCTTGTCATATATCATTTATTGGAGATATTTATAAGTAGCAAGATCTTCGTATTAACCAACCATTCACTGTCATTTGATCATCCATTAACAACCATGACCAACCAATCACGAAACGGTACGCGTCTCTTCCTGGTTTGTTAGTAAAAATTACTTTTTATTCCTTCCTCTCCAACACCCGGCCGGCGCCCCACCCCCCCCCCCCCCCCCTGGCTATCTCATCCCTTATTCCACCCACAATGATCGCTAATCGTGAATCGAAGATATTCGGGTGCCACGAGCATTTCCATGTTAACCAGTCTTGTCACTTTAGTGAAATTAAACCCATTATCGATATAACAAGAACGGTGACTCATACTTAATCCCTTCTTATAGATGTATAACGTCAAACAAGCAGCCAATCATGATACGAAACGTATCATGACAGAGATGAATGACGCCGGGAAACGTTCGTTTGCGGTCAGCGTCTGTCACGCGTCTTAACCCGCAAAATAATTTATTGCTCGTTAAACAAGAACTATTATATGTATAAAAACAAGTAATTTTAATGAATTGAATTAGCACTGATAGATAGAAGATATAATTTGAGTAAAAACAGTCTTAGGAACTTTTAAATTTAAAGCCCTATTCTGGATTGGTGCCAAATTTACGATGTCTTCATAACTTTCTATAATCACTATTGCATTTGATCACTGTAATTATTTGATGCTTAGATAGCTGTTTCTCGAGTTACCATATAATGATGAATCTTTACGCTTTTGTAATTCATGTAAAACTCCTACTCGACTAGTGTTTTTTTTTTTTTTTTTTTTTTTTTTTTTGAGATGATAGTGCAGACAAATCTACCATGGCTCTTAACAAATGAATTTATTTTGGTTTTTAAGAGTACTTAAATGAAAATTTACCAATAATTTGTCTATATTTATTTTTCTATGGATGACTTCATACCTTCAAGTCCATTAAAAGGTAAGTGGATGTACATAAATGACTATAGAATGTATTGCAAAGTTTGGTGGGGCAGCTTGTGAACAATGGTTCAGCACCGTTGTCAACGGAACAAGTTCCATACTTCTCTCTTTCGTCAATGTCATTCCTGAATTTTATTTCGTATTTAAAAGATAAACAGTCATCACACCTGTCCTCATGCTGTGCCACCACGGACATAATGTCATACGGCAAAAGTCAATGAAATATGTACAGGAAAATGAAAACACAGAAATAGCTTTTTGCTGTATAGCTTGACCATGTCAGACAAATATGGAATTTTCTTATCCTTGCATATCCTGTTATCATCCTTGGCATCTTGCTATGGTGTGTGAAACATGAGCAAAACCCTAAGATATGCAAATTATGAGATTCCTGAATTAAGTCAAGGAGGCCATTTTCTTTCTTCTTCTTTTGTTTTTCTCCGATTTTTTCTACGGCTTGTTAATATCTCTCAAATATTTGGATGGATTCCGTGGCTATACATAGAATAAAACTTTCGTATGCAGTATTTCATTAAAACAAGCTATTATGCTTCCCTAGCTTGATTTTTAGTTATAACTTGTATTTACAGAGCTTTTAGCCAATAACCCTTAACATCATGAAATTTCTCCGGGACACTTAGGGAAAAAAACCCACTTCCTCGGAAACAGGTGTTCAATAATCTCATTGGCTACCTCCAGATCATAATGGAACTCTGAGTAAATTTCCTCCGAGACATTTCGTGACAATTTCATTCTTAAAGAACTTATATTCAATTAGGCCTCAATATTTTCCGATAGAAACGTGAGTTCCGCTAAAAAAAAATCGGGTTTTAACAAATTCATTTCAATGTTTTGTGTTCTTTTGTGTATAAGGGACTTGGGTGGCTCAGCTACATTGATTTCTGCTTTTTTCATTTCATTGATCCTCTTTATTCTCTTTCCACCTAACTATCTAACATCTTTATTTCATTGCTCCCGTCCATCGGTTCAAGCCAGCAGCGCACTTCTGATATCTTGACATAGAGCTCAGATTACGATAACTTTTTTTAAGAGCGGTTTAGATGGTTCTTATGGAATAGGCTTTACAAATGCTGAAAAGTACTATAATATATAACTTTTATTTCCTTTACTCTGCGTATGATAGATTGTAAAAAAGGGTTTCTAACAGGAACTGATGGTATTGTGTCCTTACGATGATGCAGCTATTACTAATTTTTTTATTTGTTTATTATTTTTCTTACTTAAACTGCTGTACTATGGCGTTATTATTGTAGGTAAAACCGAGAAAAGGTGGACGAGAATCTCAAGTAAATTCTTAAATCCACGATATGCAAATGGTATTTTCTTTCCATAGAAAGATATGATCATAATCAGCAGCAGATTTAAAGTAAATAAGCGTAGTAAGAATATAAAATGCAGCAAAATTCTGGTGATATTCTGTTCCAGGCACTACGTATTAGGATGGGCTCATCTCTTGGTTAGTCAACCAATAAGTAATGAGACATGAAACAAAAGACAACCTCATGGCCTTTATCGAAATCTTCGTGAAAAGATATTCCTTAGGGTGGGGCTCTATATAATCATAATAAATAAATGCCAGGACAAACTGGTGCTTGTGCGATGTTTTCACAGAATAAGATACATAGTGTAGCATAATGTTCATCGACTTTAGTACAATATACGAACCGGAAAAAGATTTTTTCAGATATAGTAATCCAAGTAAATCCCCGACATTTGATTAAGTAATTAGAATTTTCAACCTTAGAATGATATTTTCATCACGGGCACTTGCATACTTTTATCCCATTATCATTATCATCAAAGGACATTACACTGTTTTGAAACAACCAAATCGTAAACTTATCCGGAACGAGTTAAAAAAATTCAACATCCATAGAGAAAAGAAACTGGCAAGATTATAAATGCAACAGCTGGATGTCGAGTGACCTTGTCCATGACTGGCTGAATGTAAAGAAGTATGACGCCGGGTGTCTCGGAATGTAGCACTGGATGCAAGTCAAACTTCCGACATTGTGATAGGATAATTATAGGTTGAAGGTTTGCCTTAGGGATGATCAGGAAATAAGGTGGATCAGAACACAAGAACTTCCATACATACATATATAATTAGATAGATATATATATATATATATATAATATATATATATTATATATATATGGATTATAGTGCATATATATATATAAAAATATATATATGGTATATATATATAATATATATATATATATATATATATATATATATATATAAATATATATATATACTTATATATATATATATATATATATAAATCTATATATATATATATATATTACATATATATATAACACATTTATATATATATATATATATATATATATAGAGATATAATATATATATACTATATATGATATATATTATATATATATATATATATATTATGAAGTCACGTGCATCTACTGTGATTTTTTGTTTTTAAGTATATATATAATGAATTATATGCGTTAAAAAAATCACAGTAGATGCACGTGATTTAATTATATAAGCGAATACCACAGGTAAATGATAGGCAAAAATCTAAACTCTTTCGTCTTAACTAAGACATTGTCAAGATACGAATGAAATACAGTTGGAAAGAAAGTTATCAGGTAAACAAACAGATCAAGAATACCAGTTGGTTAATTGGCAAAAGGGTACAAATCAAAAAGGTAATTCAGGATTATATAATATCACACGGTCACAAACCTAAACATAGATTTAACCATAACAGAAACCACAACGTATCCATATAGTCCAAAACATATAAAAACTGAATGTATTAATTTTGTTTCTTATATTTATCTACAACTTTTTCATTATGAAGGTATCCACTTGGTTAATCCTCTGTTGATATATACCTATATTTGTATACAATTAAAGGATACTCTACGATAAAGGAGAAAAAGTTTCTTTTATCTTACTATCATAATGATGAAGAAGACCCACTTAAAGATCCAGTTTTGTTTCTGATAGTAAAAAGTAGCGGTCTCTGTGGAAAATATGTTAGAACTTTCAATCGAAGTCTATTTATTCTAGAGGTGGGGTTGTTTACTTCGAGGACCTGAAGTTCATAGATTAAATTAAGAGGTATGTGATGAAGGGTGTGGTCAGTTTGCTCTACTTTCTATGTCATAGTTACCCTTACCCGGTGGTGAACTTGTAAGTCACCCTCACTTAGATGTTAGCATGCAAAAAACAAAAAGACGCTACAATTTCTCACACCTAAAACTTTGAAGATATCGTAGTGATAAACACGACAGGATTATGCTAACACTAGTGATATAATTTCAGCACTCTCTCTTTAGCAAAAAAGTAAAAGATAGTCGACATTTACGTCCAAGAAAGACTTTTGAGCAAAAAGTTTTAGAATTTTAGTTAAGCCTACCTATTGTAGAGGATTTTCCTCTTTTTAACAAATTAATTACTGTCGTAATTAATATAAAAGACAATGTGTAAAAAAAGGAAATCTTCATAAATATAGGTAGATTTGCCTATTGAGGTTTACTTTTTACATTCACTCCTCTGAGTAGACGCTCTCTATGACATTAATAAACTTCAGCAATTTTGAAATGCTCTCTAATTGTTACAGTTGTATAATTGTTACTCTTACTTTCCTTCTCCGGTCCTTAAATTTTAATCTCCAAAACAAATTTCAATAAATAAATAGGTAATATAATCAGAAATCCTTCTTCTCATTTTGGGCGAACACATTGAATGGATTGTTCAATTTTTTTGTCAAATATAATGATGTGAGTTTTAATTCAACTAGGATAAAGATTTCTCTTTCTTCATTAGTTCAATCACGACGTCATAAAAATGAGAATTAAATTAATTCGAAAACTTCGTTTGCCGTAAAGTAATCGTGGGTAAAAATATAGGAGTCTGAGGTTTTCCAGGTTCCCATCATTCTATCTATCTATCTATCTCTCTATCTATCTATCTATCTATCTATCATCTATTATTATTATTATTATTATTATTATTATTATTATTAATTATTATTATTAGTTATTATTATTATAATTATTATTATTATTATTATTATTATTATTATTATTATTATTATTATTATTACTGAAATAATTGATATTGTAAGTTCTCTTGAGGCTGCCTGTTTATTACTCGTATTAAAGCAAAAAACATATTCAGGTTCTTTCTGAAATTTACGTCGTAATTATTTAAAGTGTTACTGACTTATGGTTGATAACTGGATACAATAATGACTATATTACAGGAGCGAACTTTCAGATTGCTGAAGCCATTCAGGTTACTGCAGTTACTAGTTCTAATGAAATAATGGGACGGATGGATAACTCGGGACAAAGATAAACAGACTGGCCTCAAGACTTATGGATGGAAAATTTCAAGTAATACGCGGGCCAGGTGTCGCAGTGATATGCCTTCAACTATCGTAGTCATATTGTCTTTGCGTCTTGGAAGCTATGTCTTCGGTATTGTTGGTTACTGATGATCAACCTTTGGCAAAGAATAAAAAAAGGTACTAACATGTATAATAGCACTGTAGATGTCCTCTTAGTGAGGAATTATATTATTAATATATATTGATTTGATTTATTTTATAGATTTTAGGCATAATTGACAGTGAAAAGATTTACAAGGTGTAACAGGAGGAAAACCTCGCTGTTGCAATACGAATCAATTGTTAGGAAATGGTGGAAAGTAAGATGGGAGAAAGATAATATGTAAGAAGGTACAGTAAAAGGAATGAAAGCAGTTGCAGCTAGGGGCCGGAGGGACGCTGCAAAGTACCTTAAGTAATGCTTACATTGCACCGCATGAGGTGCACTGACGGCACTACTCCCCTACTAGGTATTAATATATAGTAGTTATGCGTTACACCTATGAGTGGAATCGTCAAAATTATGTATTGCATGAATTCCCTACATTTATTATTAGAGAGAAATCTTAAGTACATGAATTCTTGGCGCGAATGTTCACGCCAATTAACATTGAAAAATGCTAATATGGGGACTAATAAAAATAAAAAAGCTCTGGTAGTTTCTTTGTTTCTAGCATTAATAAAGAAAAAGAATTCCTAAAGAATAAATTCGCAATTACAATAAGATTTGATTTTGAAGAAATAATGCTAATCTGAGTCGGTAAACACTCTGTAAAAAGAGGATCACGGGAAACTCTAAAACAAAAATACGAAATACAGCAACCAAAAACAAGCCTTTACTTTTTACTTGCGTGTCATGGTCACAAACCATTGAAAGCTGATTCGAAATAAACCCGAAATAAATACCAATATAAAATACTAGGTGTTCTGAGCTATTTCAAAACTACGAACACGCAATCAAAGGCGGTTCGGCCTAAGTCTGGAAAACAGAGAGGAATTTCTTGAATATTTCCAAAGTAGATGACGTGAGGCGGAAACCTCATGACCCATAAACATCTATCATTCTCACGGGTGATGTAACGTATTAAAACAGTTACGCATCAAACGTCCTGTCAGGGTGCCACGCCCCTTTCACCATTAACACCCAGACTTTCTCTCACCTGCTCCGTCCCTTCTTGTTTCCTTGGGTCGACGGATCTCTCATTTCTGCAGGATTTGGTCATAGACAGTCACGTCATCGGTGTCTGGGACGATCATCGGTCCATGTGAATCTCATGGTCTCTCAAAGGGAAATGCCAATAGCAAGTCGTATGGGGAACATTCCCTTTTCTCCTTTGTCTCCGCCATGTGTTTGTGCAGATATATTCTGATTATATTTGAATATGGGAATAACTGTCAGACAATTGAATATGGACATTTTCGTTAGTTATTTAAATAAACACGTAAGCTTTATTTAAAATTTTATTGTCACTGCTACAAATTTTATTTTAACTATTTTCAATCGCTGTTTACGAATATAGTCAAGAAATCTTAACAATAATTTTATATACATGTAATTCAAGAAAATTAAATGTTCATAAATGCATAAAATATCATCATTAGCCCATCAAGCCAAGAATGTGAAACTGTAATCTGTATTATAATAAAATAAATAAACAAATAAATAAATAAATAAATAAATAAATAAACAGACAGCATTTCAGCGTTGTTACTCTACGGGGCGACTAATATTCATATCGTGAATGCAACAATTTCCCTCCCGTAGGTGTAGTATTTTTGAAAAATGGATACTATTTTGGGACATGTAGCAAAATGGAAATGGTTCCCCCACACCTGTGGCCTTGACGTTGCTTGATGCCAGAATCAAAGCCTGGCCTTTAGGTGTTCGCTCACTTAACATCAGATTTTGATACGTTAACAGATATTATCATTTTACCTGCCACCATAATATTTGCTTGTATGCCGCCAGAAAACCTTTTCCTTTTATTCTAAAGTGATAATCGTTTTCCCCATTTATCAGCAATAACTCTCACGCTTTGCATTTTACAATTTGTAAAATGACCATCTGAAGCTATCAACTATTATATAGATATATATTATATATATATATATATATATATATATATATATATATATATATATATATATATATATATATATATTTATATATATATATATGTATATATATATATATATATATATATATATATGTGTGTGTGTGTGTGTGTGTGTGTGTCTGTGTATATATATATATATATATATATATATATATATATATATATCTATATATATATATATATATATA
>NC_061107.1:125045594-125072417 GCF_015104395.2 Macrobrachium nipponense
AAGGACATGGCCACTGACTTTACTGCCCGCCCCGTGTAAATTACTCATTTGCTTCTTGGACGTGTTAGAGTGATGACCGAGGTACTCTCCACCAGCGAACTGGAAGCTGTGGCAATTTGTGCTATAATTTGCGTCGAACTGAAGAACCGTGCTAAGAATAGAAAGAGATATTGAGTAAAAGATTGGTAGCTTAGAATAAAAGTTTTCTCATACATTCTTCATAAATGAACTCAAATGTCATCCAGGTGATTGCTATTATTATTTGAGGATGTGCGAGGATAAATAAAGGGAACTGCTGGCATTAATAATAGCTTATATCAAGAAATCAGACATTTGCATGAAGCAATCTGTTATGTGCCGATAGACTGACTGCCTAACTACGGTATTTAGCGACGGGGAGATCTTATGGGGCCACATAAAAGTTCAGTGTGGCAATACCTCCTTAGATCTAAGGCTTGGGAATATCGGTGACCAGTAAAAAGGTCACAAGAAAAACACGTCACAGAAAGTAACAATTTTGTTTAGAAAATAAAATGCACAGGAAAAAAAAGGCACATTAATTTACAATGACCGGTAATAAAGTCACATGGAAAAATTCACAATATTTCTTGCAGTCTAACTTTATACTTCTGCCAGAGTTAAAGAATTTCCTGAAATCACGTGTCGCAGACGACACGGAGTATTACTTTAATGATAAGTATAAGTCAGCGTCAAAGTAACCTCCACTCATTCATGCACTGTTATGTATTTCAACCAATACAAACGTGTCTCAATGAATGGGCTATGTATACCCCATTTTAAACAAGTCGCTACCAATTACCTGTGCATCAGTCTGTACAGACTAAAAATAGCCACACGCATCTTCGTCCAACACTCCGCTGACGTCCCACGATCCTCCCAATTTTTACAAGTCTTAAGACCGGGTCTGGGCGTGAATGGGGGCCCTTACAAATCACGGTGTTACTCGGGTATTTGTAATTAGAATCTATATCCACCCACCGGCCACCTCTACCATGTTAACCTAGTCATGCGTTTGCCGCACATGGCCATTTTATGAATTTTTATCACATCACCGTGATTCAAACACATGCATTAAGCTACAAATATCCTTTAATATCTACTTTTTAATCTTAAAACCATACTAGAATATCTACACAGACTATCCTGTTCAAAGGAATCACTAATGCCCCCCTAAGGTGGTCTGGGTTAAGGTAAAAGACTAGTAAAACCGAATATTAATATTTTTTATGACACTTCACATTAGCCCGAATCTCAGATACGAAATTAAATTTATGTTAAGATTTTTTTTTTTCTTTTATGCCAGACCACTAATTTTTGTTGGCAGGCTTAGTTATATACCTTCCATGCCAGCAAACAGTGCAAGTGAATGTAATTTAACCAAGTAGTTCAAACCCAAGCCAGCAGCAGTATTTAGTTCATTTTGTTATTCGATTCATTATGATCTTGAGACTTTTAATACTTTTGTATGTCTTATACTTCAAATTTATTTTTATCAGACTATTAGACCTTAAAACACCCATGGTGATAGTACTGGTGTATGCCTTATGCTTCAACATTGTTATCGCCAGACTTTCAGACATTAAAAGGTCCATGGTGATTGTTCAAAACTTCAGTCTTTTCATGAAGCTTCATTAAGTAACTTACTAAATACATTTTACGACCATTAGTAGCTTTCGTTTTCAACAGTAAGTTAAAATACAATCGAACTTTAAATTCTTTTTGAATTTCACTAACATTGAAATCTAGTGAAAGATAATTGATTCAACAGTACTCTCATCCATATTAGGAGGAATTTTGACAGCTGAACTCTGCTGAAACTCAAAGAGGTAAATTAGATAGTACTGCTCACCCACCAGGATGTATACCACTAGGAGGAATTTTAACAGCTGAATTCTGCTGAAACTCAGGACGTAGAAGCAACAGTATCCACAGACGTTGCCCCAGGATGAATTTTTAACAGCTGAACTTCCGGACAGATTTAGGAGTATCTTCATCAATCAGGACGTACCCCAAGAAGGAATTTTAACAGCTGAACTGCAGATGAATCTAGAACGTAGATACGTAGCTCTATCAAGTTGTACTTATATAAGTTGCACCGTTAAATTCAGGTGGGTTTGAAGCTGCAAATTCGCTCTCCAGTTATGCTTGCCTGTGTCTTGACATAACTCCAAAGACACCTGCTGCTTCTTTCACAAACGACAGTCATCACCTTAAAAAAAAGTTATATCTTATTAGATTAGTTCAAGAGGTATTTATGTACAGTTCAAGAATAAAGTGGATACTGCACACTTTCATTCACAAACAGCATTAACAAACATTCACAATCATTAGCCATTTACCTTAGGTTTAATCATTTTACATTACTTCAAGCAATCCCGTACAACTCTGGTATATAACATTAGATTACTTTACACGTTAATGCTATTAGGTTTAAAGATGCAAATCTGTACAGTTAACGTATATACACAAAGATTGATAAAATTGATTGGTTATATTTACCATGAGAATTACTGTTTACACATCTAATCCATAAGTAGGCTTACCACTTATGGCCAGTTGCTTGTCATTTTTTCCACACTTCGGAAGTAAATTTGGTCTAGGGTGCGTTGAAGTCTACAAAGAGCTGGAACTTCAATCATCAGGCCTCAGATCCTGAGTTTAGGAATACTAAACATACCGGGACCCATAAGGTAAAAGTTTAAATTTTCAGGTTTGAGGAGAAATCTTAACTAATTTCCATCAATAGCATACAAACCAATGTCTTCTTCAACACTGTATACAAACCCAAGACCTTATAACCAATAGCCAATGCATAACAGTAAATCCAGCCATTCTAATACTGAACACATGACAAACCAAAGTCACTGTAAACAAGGTTTGTCACTAAACTATATAAAACTCAATGCAGTTTACAAACCAACTTCATTTTAACCAATATGCAATATTAACAAAAGTTATGAACTGTAGCCAATTTAAAACAGGCGAGCTTTATATACCAGTCAAGCTAGCCAATGAACCCTAGCCAATTAAAAAGTAGCGGACTAAATATACTAAGTCAAGCTAAGCTAAAACAAGCTAGCAGCTTTATCTGTAAAGGAAAAAATTAATTAGTTTGGTTTAAACGAAATCGAATTGTACATAGCAGACCGAAGTCCACCTTTGCCTAAAGTGACTCTGCCACCCCCGGAAAGGTGGAATTTATAGGTTTATGAAAATTAAGTTACTATTAAATGAATTTAGATTTAAAGTATTGATTAGGTCTATGGTTCTTAGTTTTATTGAAAAAAAGTTTGCTAAATTTTAGTGTAAAATTATCTATTGAATTACTTACCAAGATTTTTTTTAAATCAATTCAAAGGAATAGCAAATTAGAATAAGCTAATAAAGTTCGATTCAATACTTATATTTCATAAAGCCATATAGCCATCTCAATACTTTTATTTTATAAAGGCATATAGCATCTCAATACTTATATTTTATAAAGCCATATAGCCATCTCAATACTTATATCTCGTAAAGCCATATAGCCATCTCAATACTTTTATTTTATAAAGGCATATAGCATCTCAATACTTATATTTTATAAAGTTATATAGCCATCTGAATACTTTTATTTTATAAAGCCATATAGCCATCTCAATACTTATATTCTATAAAGCCATATAGCCATCTCAACACTTACATTTCATTACATTTCATAAAGCCATCTCAACACTTATATTTCATAAAGCCATCTCAACACTTACATTCAATTACATTTTATAAAGCCATCTCAGCACTTATATTTCATAAAGCCATCTCAACACTTATTTTCTATAAAGCCAAATCAACACTTACATCTCATTACATTTTATAAAACCATCTCAACACTTGCATTTCATATAGCCACCTTAACACTTACATTTTATTACATTTTATAAAGCCATCTCAACACTCATATTTCATTACATTTTATAAAGCCATCTCAAAACTTACATTCTATAAAGCCATCTCAACACTTACATTTCATAAAGCCATCCCAACACTTATAAAGTCAAAATCCTATAAAGCTAAATAAAAATCTTAAACAAAATTAAACTTGAAACTCAAAATCACTAAGAATTAAATTAAAAAGTCAAACTAAATGAAATCAAAAGTATACTCAGTAATTACACTAGTTTAAGATTAAAATCTAAAATATAAATCCACGAAAAGGAACATTCATTCCAAGTCAATTAAAATAAAACTGCTGTAAGCACAACATTTGAATTGTCTGCACAAGTGTAAAGTTTAGCTGACTGAGAACTCAGATTTTAATAATTTATAGAAACCAGAATTTCAGTGTCTATACAGGTGACCTCATTAATTAGTGACTTAGCACCAAAAATCTAAGCTGAAGTCTTTAAACTGCTTTACTGTACATTCTGATTTCTTGGTTCACGGCGACGAAATTATTATCAACTAAAAAATTCCCATTCGGTTAACATATAAGAAAATATATCAATTCCAAGGTAGAGCGAATTAGATATTAACGGACATTTGTAACTTAGTGCATATATATGAATCCCGTTTTTATATATATATATATATATATATATATATATATATATATATATATATATAGTATATTGGTGAGTCATTGTTTGTTTTTTATTCTTTTTTTTAATTCTTTTTTTTAATTATGTACATTCATGAATTTTATATCTGGTTAGGAATCGCACTGCAGATATAAGCAAGCATAAATTCATCCTGATTGTGAAGTCCACTAACGCAGTAGAGAGAGAGAGAGAGAGAGAGAGAGAGAATTCAAGTAAATCCGTAAAACGATTTTTCCTCCTCAAAACAATGACAATAAGACTAGCGCCAAAGTTTCTCAAGGATGTCTGCACGCAATATTTTTCCTCTCTCTCTCTCTCTCACTCTCTCTCTCTCTCTCTCTCTCTCTCTCTCTCTCTCTCTCTCTGAGTTCACAACACACTAATAAAGCACACACACAGACACACAAAAACTACCTACTAACAACGCCAGTCGAGACAATGGCCGAGAAATATGCATAGAAAATATTTTTTCAAGATTCCGTTCGCCAAAGTCCGTACAAAAACATTATAACTTATATGATGGAACTTTAGCAGTTTTCAAGTGATGTTTAAGTTTTAGTAAATGGTTAAAAGAGAGAGAGAGAGAGAGAGAGAGAGAGAGAGAGAGAGAGAGAGAGAGAGAGAGAGAGAGAGATTTAGCAAGGGAATTTACATAATATTTTTTATAATTATGTTCGAAAGTCGTGAATAGCTGAGTACGATTCTCTGCGCACTCGCGCTTCCAAATCATTGTGGAGCTTTAGTTAAAATTCTGGCTCTGCCTGGTCTAGCAGATTTTATTTTGATTTCCTTATCTTCCTTCGTGCAATGGGATGGACAATTACTGGCCATGAAATAAAAAAATTCAATGGTTTGTCTATTTGAAGGTGTTACTATTTGAATAAACGATATGTGCAACGGAAGTGAATGGTTAAATAAAAATATGAGATAAAATGTTCACCATACGTATATAACACCATCTATTGAGAAATATATCAAGGGTTCCAAAGCTTGGCACTTCTATAACACCTTCGGTAAAGCATCCTTGCTTGCTTGTGGACAACAGTTACGTTTTCTCTGTCAGAGTTTAGATTTTTAAGAAAATCCCTGCGGAATTAGTTTTGCACTAGGGTGGAACCTCTTGTTAATTTAGTGAACGATTTAAGTCTGTAGGAAGCTTGCCCAATTTTCAGAAGCTTGTCCGGCGTTAGTGGCTCGTGTTTCTGAACGAGGTTTTTAAGGCAGAAACCGTTTTATCTTTGGTTAGTTGTAAGTAGTTGCAATATTTTGAATTTTAGTGGTAATTAGCATATACTTTAATCAAATGGTTTCCTAATTTAAATTGTTTTACAGGTATGGCGTGTAAGTTTTACTTTTGTGACTTTGTGAATTTGGAGTTTTCGGATTTAAGTGAAGTAAGTGTTAAGAGTACTTAAAGCATCAGTGGGCTTCCAATAACTTTTCCACAGAAAGGTAAGAACTTTTTTTTTTTTTTTTTTTGGGTTAAGACTTCCTTGTCATTTTTGGACACTATGAATCTCCTTATTCGAAGCCGTTTTTTGTAGCTAGGCTGTAGTGAATTTCCGAAAAATTCTGTAAGGTTCAGTTTATAAATTTTTTAAAGATCGGGAAGTATTTAAATTCTGTGAGAAGTTTGAGACTGTTTTTGTTTAAAGTTCTCAAAATAGTTCTTTTAGAAAAAAAAAACTTTCTAAACTAGACTATATAGTCTTGCGTCTGTAATATTTTTTTCTAGTTTATGAACTTTGGATGAACGCAAGTTCGAGAGTTTGGCCTAAAATTTTAGTTTCTGATAATTTTGAAGGCAGCTTCTGCCCAAGTGGGACAGTACAGATTGTAATTGCATACATAATTTGTAAGGTTTTTATCACTTTACCAAGGCTATCTATTAATGTTTAAATATATCGGGACATTTGACAACTTTTAAGCCTTCAGTCAGCTTAAATACTGTATGCTAAGAAAAATTAATTTGTTCATGAAACTTACCTGTCAGATATATATAGACTGTATTTTCTGAAGTCCGACAGAAATTCAAAAACTTCCGGCACACACAGTGGTCGGCCAGGTGGTTAGTACCCATTCCCGCCGCTGGGAGGCGGGTATCAGGAACCAGTCCCATTTTTCTATTCATAATTTTTCTGTCGCCGGTGCTGGAAACCCACCTGTTTTCAGTACCTCCGTCTTAGGATTTTTGGAAACTTCATGGCCGCTAAATATCCTAATTGTCTTTTGATTTATTGACTTGGATTTGTGGCTAGGCATACGCTATCTTAAATTGTTTTGAATATGATTCATTTTTGTATATCTGAATCTAGTTAGGCTAGTTTCAGAGGGTGTTGTTCTGCTAAGATAGGGTGTGGCTACCGAAAGCTTCGGTAGTTCCGCACTCGATATGCACGAGGGCTATGTGTCTTGCTTCTTTGTTGAGTGGTGAAAAGTGCTACTTCTGTAGTTGTTACTCCTAACCCTGTAAGTGTTGCCTTCGGGCCCTAAACAGTTTCTGTAGAGGGTATTGACCTTTCTCTGATACTCTATCGATTCGTAACTTAGAATCGAAAGTGCTGGCTTTGGAGAGCAAAAGTGAAGTGGCTAAGTGCAGTGACAGTGCCCCTTGTGTAGTGGAGGGTGCGTCAGATCGGCCTTATTTCGCCTCTAGGCCGGACCTCTGCTTGACTCCCAGGAACAGGGAGAGAGCATGTCGAAAGCCGAAGAGGGTTACGAGGAACTCCGATCTGACGTGCCTTCGGCAGACCTGAAGTTACTCCCAGCTGCCAAAGTGCGTGCACGAATCCTGAAGGATTGCTTCTCGTCCTCCAGAAGCGTCCTCCCTGCGCCAGGGTTTGGAGCTTTCGGAAGGACTCGCGCCCTCTAAATAGAAGCTTTATAGAAGAGGACGTTTCACGTCCTCTCTCTCTCTCTCGTCATGCGTTGCAGTGAGAAGTAAGAAGGCGAACGTCGCCTGAACTCGTGTACGTCTTTCCACCGAGAAAAGGGGTAAAGCAAGTCATATTAGCAGGACGCTTTTGAGCGCGGACGTCCTAGCTTTGTTGCTGTGAGAATAAGAAGGCGTTCCTCGCCCCGCGTATTCTCACACGATCAACCCTTCACCTGAGACTGCTTCGTGCAGTCGGTTTTTCTCTCCGAGATGTCTAATGCTCTTCCCTGAAGGCAGTTTCGCTTGCATTGACGCCTGTCAGGAGCGTGACGCTTTTCTGCACGCTTTTTTTTTTTTTGTTGACGCTCGGCTTGGACGGGACGTTCGGATGGACGCCAGGCGCGCGCGCGGGTGCACGCCAAGCGCGCACCAGTACGCGCCGAGGCCGAGCGCACGCCAGTGGATACCGAGCGCGAGCGGCGCGCGCCGAGAGTGCTCGCTGCTCGCCAGTGGACTGCCGAGCGGGCGCGCCCGAGAGTTGCTGCGCTGCTCGCCAATGGAAACGCCGAGCGTGCTCGCTGCTAGTCAGTGGACGCCGAGCGCGCACGCCAGGTGTGTCGCCTGGCTGAACGTTTCTGTTGAAGTCTTCAAGCTGATTTGGGCCTAAAGATTTTTTTACCTAACTTCGGTGATCCCTTCTACATCGCCTGCGAAGAATGTGAAGTAAGCAGTGCTTCGGAGGAAGCTTAAAGTGAAAAGGCAAACTTCGTTTCGAAACCCAGCAAGACCACGGGTTTTCGTGAATTATAGAGGTCTTTGTCAGTAATATTGCTTTTCGTAAAGTCCAGGATTGGATGGAGTTTATGGAAAGCTCAAGGAAAGATCTCTTTTGCTCTACCGCAGTCAAGACTTTGCGGTAAGGCAGCTATGTTATGTAAAAGCTCGACGTCCTGCGCGTCAGGACTCTCGGCAACGTTCAGTAGGATTCTTGCAGGTCACTCATCAAAAGGAGGAAAGCGCAAGACAGGACTTCCTTTGCCATACTGCCAATAAATTTTGATACGGAGAGGAAGCTGGTTGGAGAGTTTCTTCCTCTTCCCAGGATAATTTTGCAAGCTTTTTAGCCCATCTGAAAGGGCTTTTCAGATGATAGATTTGTTAGTTCCTAGTCGGGACTTACGCTGCCGAATTGAACATCGTCGTTCTACCTGTCGTAAGCCGTCTCTTAACAGGATTCTTGCCCCTTCCTCGTTTGAGACGGAATCGGAAATAAAATGCTCGACTTCCTGGATTACGTTTTGTCAATTCAGTGAATTTCCCCCATTGACAATATACTATCGTTTTGTCAAGTAAGTGTATCCCCTCATTGACAAATTATCTCTTTGTCCCGTAAATGGGGTTAGTTCTCATTGACAAACTTCTCATTAACTTTATATTGCGTAAGCGGATAAGCTCTTATTGACAAGATTCGGAAGAGCTCTCATTCATCATTCGCAGACTCGTACAAGAAATAGACTTGTAGACTACGTCAATGAACGCTTATGTCCAATAACATAAGAAGCTTGAGCTGTCCGCTTCAATTCTCTTGAGTTTTGTTTATGAACTTGCCTGTCAGATATGTATGTAGCTGTATTTCCGAATTCAGCTATAGTATATATATCTGCCAGGTAAAGTTATGAAAACTTTATTGCAATATAATATCATATTTTGCCTTGCGTTATTTTACTACTGTTGGCTCAAGTCATATACGCTTGCTGTAGTTACCTCTTCGGATGGCAACCGAGAGGTCTATTGTCTATTAATTTAAGGACATTTAATCGTTACTCCCTGCAGCCTTCCAGGAGTTTCCGATTTATCTTTTACCGTTGTATGGTAGTGTTATGACGACACAAACGCATCTATATATTTAGCGTTTTCTGTTTCGCTTAAATATACCAGCTTGAGAGTCTCTTTATCTAACTAAAAATTACGGACCTATTTCTTCGTAGAATAGGGTAGCTGGCAACCCAGGCATAAAGTTAAGAGCGACGATCGTAAGCTGCTGCTGTCACTGCCTCTCCGCCAGTCCAAACGAAGGCAGTAACCACTCGTTCGCTGTCATGCGCTGTAGGTTACGTCTCTCTCTCCTCGGGATTGACTGAACTAACAGTATCTCTGTGCTGGCAGTTACGTCTCTCTCTCTCCTGCGGATTGACTGACTAACTGTATCTCTGCCCTACAATCACGGACTTTAGCCTAAGATTGAGGGGATTTCTTACATTGAATGAATAAACATTGCATTCGTTTTTGCCTTACTATGTTCTCAGAGATATCGCTTACTCCTTTCGGTGCTCGTTACCGCACGGTATAGGACTACGAGTCTACCGCAACATTTCACTATTATATGCTCTCCTGCTTAGGCAAAGCGCAGCCTTTTTAGGGAAGTAAACATACTGTTTGTGAGGGAATGGATGAGCTTGCTGGGGACCATTTCCTTCCTAAAGAAGTTTGTTTCCCGAATAGACTGCAATTCAGACCTCTACAGTTTTTTTCCTACCGGGAAACTGAAATTTTATTAAAGATCTAGGAATGATTCTGAACATCTCTCGGTGCGTTAAGTATCAACTTGAGGTGATAGAAAGAAGGTGCCGGACATCTGGAGAGGGTTCAGATGTCCTGGATCATAATCTGAAAGAAGTGGAAGCAAATTCCTGTCCGTCCCTCCAGTCCTGGAAACGAGTTTTTGAACCAGTGGTCCATATCAACTCTGATCTTCCACAGCTCTCTCATATCTTAGGAAGTATCTTCTCTCGGTCCCTGTTCGGGGTTTACGAGAAAGAGCCTATTATAACAACAGACGTAGAATGTAACGATCCTCTATAGAGGTTCGTTACAGGATTGCAAAAGTCCGTACGAATCGTCTCGATCGACGGCAGCAACTACTGACTTCCGAGTGGAATCTTTCTTTAGAAGTATGTTGAGAGTTATGGAGACTTTAGGGACGTCCTTTCATACATCTCTTCGCTATGATATTGAACAGGGATGGATGTTTAGTCTTTTTTCCCCTTTTTCAACGCTTAGGAAATGTAATAAGATGATTTATACATCACAGGGAGCGACAATGACGCTAATCGCCCCATGTTGGCCTTCAAGATCCTAGATCAGAGGTCACCCCCCCGATCGCTTCCTTCCAAGGACCTTTTCCGAGAGAGTCGGTCTACTTTAACACGAAAGGTACCTTAACCTCTCCGCTCTTGAGTCTGACTACGTTCAGACTATCGAGATGTTGACAGCATAAGATTGCCGTCTTCCCTTTCCATTTGAAGAATGGGATAAGCTGGCAGTCACAACTATTAAAGAATACGCAAATATGTTGTTGACGGGCCTTTGGGCTCAGAGATTTGCTTCTGTCAAACAACAAAGCCCTTCACGATCTTTGAGTTCTGTGGAATCTCGAAACTCGCTCACCATCTACTTTTTGTCTCACCTGTTTTCTCGGAGTCAGACACTCGTGCGAGATCAGTAGACACATAGTCCCGCCCTGAGTTTCTTGTTGACGAAGTCGGTTGCGTTTACACACCCCCGATGATCGTTTAACATGAGACCAGGTTGGACTGTCAGGCATTCGTCCTTCGGGACTGAATCGCCTTTTTGCTCCTCGCTCCTTTCTCCTGGCACCAGAAGCTCGAGTCAGGAGTGGCTCAGGAGTTGATTCACTAACGACGTTGGGTTGCGTTCATACCACAAGGTTTGCTTAGCTTGAATCGCCCAGGCAGTCCAGACACTCATCCTTCAGCGCAAGAAATAGTGGCCTTAATGGTCTTCATGGTACAGCCTTGCTGTCCTTGTGCGTCTGACTGGTCAACTGGTCGGTCACCTGACTTTAGTACAGACTGACTGACTGTGCATGTCCAGATCGAAGCTTTCAATATGGAACTTAGACATAGTCTGAAGTTCTTGATGTCAAAGCATTCGAACATCTCCTACCTGTTAACTTCTTGCACGTGATCAGGAAGGCCCTTTCTCTAACCACCCTAGATACGACAAAGAGGTTAGTGAGTTTTCAGCCATCGTCAGAAGTTTTGGCATTAGAGAACACAAGGGGTGCGTTCTCTAAGCCTTCCGTTGTGGCCTAAGAATGGAAACCCGTCTTGTTCTTGGGCCAGGAGCTTGGAATCAAGGATGGCACAAGTTATTGGGCAGGAGCCAGAGAGAGTCCTGTGCCCTGTCAGGTCTCTCAAGTTTTATCTACATAAAACTCAAGAAAGTCGAAGTCGTACGGACAATCTGCAGTGTTCCGAAAAGACCAGACTTGCCCATATCGAAGAACACCCTGGCTTTATTGTTAAGGAGTTCTTTCAAAAAAGCTCCTTCATTGTGTTGGCACAAAGATTTGAAATCTTTTGATTTGAATGCTCACGAGGTGAGGGCGCGGCCTCGGAAGCATTTCAACAGAGCATGGCACTCAGCAACATCCTGAGTACCATGTTTTAGCGAAGCAACTCTGTGTTCAATTCACACTAGATCCCTGCGAGATGTGAAGATGACATATGAGATCTGCTGCTCGCTAGGGCCATACGTGTCTGCAGACACAATCTTGGGGGCAAGTAGTACCACTCATCCTATCCTGTAGAAAATGGTTAGAAGAGCTCTTAATTTAGTAGTTGAGTCGCCGACAACGGTGACTTCTTAACTCTTAAGCCTTAGTTAACACACCTTAACTTGGCTAGGTTGGTCAGGTGGTGATATATTTTTTATATATATATTTATTTTACTTCTTAGCCCTCATGGTATGGTCAATATGGTCTACGTCACGTCGTGGTCTCGCCCCTGTTGACAGATCATCTGGAGTGCACCAGCTATATAGGTCTCTACCTCGCTGGCAACTCTAGTAGCACAAGCAGACTTACGTGGCAATAACCACGAAGCCAGCAATGCTAACAGGTGGAACCAAGATGTAAATCATCTGCATGCATTTTTCCCAAAATCCTTCTATTCTGTCCCTTCCCACCTCCAACGGTGGATTCAGCTATATATATATCTGACAGGTAAGTTTCATGAACAAAATGATATTGTTATGATACATAAAGTTTGTTCATACTTACCTGGCAGATATATATAATTAAGTACCCACCCACCTCCCCTCAGGGGACAGTGGAAATAAAAATTATGAATAGAAAATGGGACTGGTTCCTGATACCCGCCTCCCAGCGGCGGGAATGGGTACTAACCACCTGGCCGACCACTGTGTGTGCCGGAAGTTTTTGAATTTCTGTCGGACTTCAGAAAATACAGCTATATATATATCTGCCAGGTAAGTATGAACAAACTTTATTGTATCATAACAATATCATGTTTATAATGTTACTTGCAGCAGTTTAGTTTGAGGTTACTAAAGCGATCCCGAAGCTTTGCACTTTTCAGTTACTCTTAACTTTTTGAAAATAAAGGTATTGATTAATACTTTTATTTTCACTCCTACAACTTGCGTTTGCAAACACTCCTACAACTGCGTTTGCAGTTGTAGGAGTGTTTGAAGATTTGGTTTCTTTTTAAAGGTTTGCCGTTTTAAATTTCTTGAAGGTTGTTCTTTGCTATTAGTTTAAACGTCTTTGCTAATTCAAAGTGTTGCTCTTTTAAACTTTGTATTAATCTTTTTAGACTTTGTATTCATCATTTTAAACATTGTATTCATCTTTGTAACGTTAAACTTTTATGTTAAACTTGTATGTTAAACCTTTGCAAATTTAAATGTTTTTGAAGTCTTTCGCTGTTTTTAAATTTAAAGTCTGTTGCTATGTTAACTTTTTCCATTCAAATTTTAAAGTCTCTGTTAGTCTTGCTTGTATAAGTTTTAACGTACTTTGCGAATCTAAATTTTAACCTCTTTGCTATGTTAGTCTTATTTAAGTTTTTAAAGTCTGTTAGTCTTGCTTGTATAAGTTTTAACGTACTTTGCGAAATCTAAATTTTAACCTCTTTGCTATGTTAGTCTTATTTAAGTTTTTAGTCTTTAAAGTTTGAAACTTATTTGAAACTTATTTGAAACTTATTTGAAACTTATTTGAAACTTATTTGAAACTTATTTGCTGTTAACGTTTTGCTATTTGAAACTTATTTGAAACTTATTTGCTGTTAAACGTTTTGGCTATTTGGGAAAAAACTTTATTTGGCTTTTGTTTAACGTGGCTATTTGAAACTTATTTGAAACTTATTTGCTGTTAACGTTTTGCTATTTGAAACTTATTTGAAACTTATTTGCCATTAAGTTTAACTTTTAAGTTTTAGCATCTTTGCTATATTAGTTTGGTTTTAAGATATTTGTGAAAGATTTGGTTTTAACATCTTGCCTATGTTAAACTTTGCCATGTTAAAGTTCCAACGTGTTTGCCATTAAGATTTTTGCCCTTCGTTTGTTTTGCAGTTTTAATTTTAATTTTGCGAATATTAAACAGTTTAAAATGTCCCCATATCCCGTGTTCCAAGTCCACCTTTGCCAGGTGGCTTTGCTGCCTTGGCAAAGGTGGACTTCTAATTGTACATGGCAGACTTAGTCTGCCATGTACATTTGGAACCTACCCTAAAAGTTCATTCCTTTTCAGGTTACTCACTGGTTATGTTTAAAGGGGTCTTGGATGTAGTGTTTGGCAGCTTGTCAGGTATTTTGGGGGAATTAGATGAAAGTTTGAAAACTAGAAAATTTAGTTTCTGGTTAATGTTAGGGTCCCTGAAAAATACATGTAAAATAATACTAGACATTAGTGCAGATCAGTCAAGATTATAATTTTTTAGTATTCCAGAACTTTTATTTTCTTTAGATTTAATTTAGTTTTCTTAATTTAGTTTCTCAATTTTCAGTTTATGCCAGGTTTTTTAAGTTGGATATTAATCTTGTTTGGCATTCATGGGCTAATATGAACGGAAAATCTATGACATTGTTAGCAATTCTAGTTAAATACAAGATTAAGCTGAAAGTGTAATAATCCTGATTGGAATAAATTAGTTTGCTAATGTATGACCATGTAAAATAGTTCTTATACTTATCAGTGTTAAGTGTGCATTTGCTATGTCTGGTAATGTATAGGCTTTT
Source organism: Macrobrachium nipponense (assembly GCF_015104395.2). Classification (NCBI taxonomy): domain Eukaryota; kingdom Metazoa; phylum Arthropoda; class Malacostraca; order Decapoda; family Palaemonidae; genus Macrobrachium; species Macrobrachium nipponense. Next base: position 125,060,137 of record NC_061107.1, read on the forward strand.
AATTCTTTGGTGATGCTATAGTATTTTAAACTCTGGTTGCTTGTCAACCAAATCCCTCGTATAGCTGGTATGTGGCCCTTATTGGTAGAAAACTCAATTTACTGAGAGGCATGCAGATGTCTGCTGCCTTAACTTGAACAAAGTGCAGGTTTTTGGTTGGTTGGTAGCTCAGTACTTGACTTGTTTGCAAACCTCCAGATATTTGGCACCTGAATTACTACTCTGGTATGTGCAGACATCTTTATTTACTGCCCTTGTCTGTGCACTTCGGTTCCTTGGCACTTTATTTACTTCCCGTTATTTGGCGCTTGAATTACTGCCCTTATCTTGGCACTTTGGGTCCTTTGCTCTGTTTTTATCTGTGCACTTATCTGCCCACTTTAGTTTCTTGAATTTAAATACTGCTCCTCTGAGAACTTGGGCTCTTCTGAATTGTATCACTGCTCACGAATTTAGACTTCAGTTACTGCATTTGCATGTGCAGACCTCTGGTTACTTAGCAGTTCAGGTAATACTGCATTTTCACTTAAATTCCTGCAATTTGTGCTGGTCTCTGGTTTCCTGATATTTTAATCACTGCAAATGGATTTGCAGATCTCTAGTTAAATTTCACCTCAATTGCTGCACTAGTACGTGGAAATCTGTATCTAACTGGCTTTTAAATTACGGTACAATGCAGAAGTTTTATTACAAAGTACTTTGACTGCTGCACTCTTTAATTAATATGCTGTACTATGGGTTAATCGATAATTTGCTGTTCCCTCTTGAGATATAAAATTTAATGCTGGTCTGTTTATGGTTACCTTTAAGAGCAGATTTTAAAGGATTAACCAGGCCGGTTTTAAGTTTCAATTGCAGTGGATCCAAATCGTTGAGCACTCTTGTCCACGTTCGTTTTTCACTTAAAATATGTCAGTGTGCTACATGCTGTGATTTTAATTAGGGAGTTACTCAGTTTAGTAATTTCAAAATCTTTACTATGCAAGTGGTTCCCAACTTTTTTTTCTTAGCCATGCCCTACCTAATCACCTGTAAAATCCTGATGCCCCGTTTTATATTCACGTGGAGGTAGCCTAAAAGGCCATTAACTTTATCGAATTGGGTCAGCTGTAGGTATACAAAGTTAGTGATTCAAAATTTGCTTAAGGTTTCTTTTCGTCATAGGTCTACCAAAGTGAATGTAGTGTCAAAGGATTTGGAAGTCAGTTGAAGTCAAACCCACATACCATTCTGGCTGAAGGGAGTAACCTGTTTTGAGTGGACCAGTAAAGAAGCAGTTGCTAGGATTTGAAGTGACTGTGAAAAACCATTCCTGGCTGAAGGGCATAACCTGTTTAAGAGTGGACCAGTCCAGCAGCAGTTGCATTGAATGTTAGCCACTTCAGATAATTTGGTTTACTTGGCTTTAATTGGTAACAAGGATTTTCACTTAAGAAAATAAAGTACTTAACTTTTATTTGTTTAATTAGTTTTATGATCCTGGGAATGCTAAAAAAATTAAAAATTTTGAATGTGGTAAGAAATTTGCATATAGTTACTATAAATGACCGGTATGATTAATGATATACAAAATTTGTTAATCTCTGTGAACAGAGGTTAAGAATCTACCATGCCTTTCATTTGTACCAAGACAGTTAAAACTGGGTAATTATGAAATGCTGGGCTTTTAACTTTTAAAAACTTCTCTGGAGAGAGTAGAATAAGAACTCTAAGCCATGGAGGCAGAGGCAGCTAAGGTGTATGAATTTCTCTCCTGGATAAAAAAAATCTGAACAATGTTAACCGTCATTTAAATAAAATTATAAACTTTTTAAAATTTTCTGTACTATAAAAGAAAGCAATCCAGAGCCTTAAAATTTGGCTGGAAAAATTTCCTTCATGAATAGGAGTCTTACTAATTGATAAACATTGTAGTAACCTGGGAACTGACCATATTAAGAAAGGATAACAGGGTTAGGGATTTAAGGCAAAAAGCCTAAAGGATCGGGTAAGAATAAAGATAAAAGGTTCATGGAAGGGTAAGGGTTGTAAAGCAGTATCCCCAAAGGTTAAGGGTTTGGTAAGGGCTGTAAAGGCCTGTCCACACGAGTGGGCCTGATCGGCATGCTCCGGGGTTGATGGGCAAATTCTGGCGGGCTTACCCGTGAATGTTGTCCACACGGGGATAGGGGATGGAGAGGTGGTGTGGTGTGTTCAGTGCTGTACGATAAACATGGTGCCTACCGCAAAGAAGATAATAGTGTAGCATGATAATTGCTTTTTGTGTGATGAAAAAGAAGAGATTATGGTGCAAAGAATGGCTCCGTAAAAGAAATGTATATGGTTAACGTATGTCTGCCAGGGTCGAAGTTCAAGCCATTGGGCTACAAGACCCATCGGGCAATTTGACGGTTTGCCCATCAAGTGTGCCCGTTAGAGGGGAAGTCTGCCGATCAGGCCCGATCGTGTGGACAGGCTTTAAGGTCATATCCACAAAGGTCTGGGATAGGTAAGGGTTGCCAGGAAGAATTGACAAGAATCTGGTAAGTATAAAGTTGTAAGGAGACATCCTAAAGCTTCAAGGAAGGGTAAGGATTGTAAGGTAGTATATGCAGGGGTCAGGGGAGGATGAATGTTAATATCGAAAATCATTTTAGTGTAGGCCAAGGATAGTCAAGGTATTAGTGATGTGGTTGGGGTTATGAAATGCGTAACTTGCTTTTTAACTTTAGGCTTTAGGTTGTTATCAAATAGTTTAAGTTAGTATCCTATTTTGAAATAAATATTGCCTACATATACTTTATTAGAGAAGTTTTAGAACATCTGAAGTATGTTGACCCAAATTATTTTATCTTGTTCCTATCATGGTAACTAAGAAAGTAGCAAGATCAGTAACTAAATTTTCAGTGTTTATCGTACTTAATGCAGTATGGGAAGGAAGTCAAAATGGTGGTTTTAAATTCATGAGTTGAGAAGACGCAACTAGTCTTTCGGTAAGGGAGTAGAGCTGTTTGAAAAATTTGTTATAAACTAGGAAGAAACTAGAAACTGCAAAGGCAGTGTCCAGACGAGCGGGCATGATCGCCTGGGATCGCGGTAGGTGAGCTAATTCTGCTGGGCTTAACCTTGAGTGTTGTCCACACGGCAGAGTTGAATAAGTGGACTTGCCCGACGACGATGCCAGTACACTGTCGGATGTAGTACCAAAAATATGATGGCTTGTATTGCTCAGGAAAGAAACTGTTTTGCTGCATAACAATTTACGTATGTATAAGAAAAAAACGAGGCTTGCAAAGATTGGCTAAATAGAGATGTTTACACTGCAATGTCTATGAACATGATTATAGAAAGTGCTATATGACAATGAGTGCAAGTATACATTACATCGTGGCCACCGGTTCCATGCACTGCTGGTAAAGGTAAAGCCATAAATCCGAAAAAAAGATGAATATGCGACACATCAAAACAGCTTAACCTCGATTGGAAGCAACGCTGACTCTCTTTTTAGCAACAGAGAGGAATTCGAATAGATGAAAAGGGGAGAGATAGAGAGAGATAGAGAGAGATAGATGAGAGGGAATTGAAGAAGAAGAATTAGGCGAGAGAGAGAGAGAGAGAGAGGTATTTGAATAGAAATGAAGTAAGTTACTATTTAATTACAATTATTACTGTTCTAATTTCGTTGATAATTTAATTTTAGTGAATTTTTAAAGGTTTCATGACTGATTAATCAAATTTTAAACGCCATACTCGGTGAAAATGTATCCCTTATAAATGGCCATGATGAGGAATATTCCTTCGTATTTGTAGCTGTAATATGAATAGTTTTCCCTTTCAAATGGTTCATTGATGTTAAAAATGAAGATTTCATGAGAAATAATTAAATATTTAAAAACAAGAATTATGGTGATTAAATAAATTTAAACAAATAATAATCTGAAGAATTCTAATGTCATCAAGTCCTGTCGATGCGATGAGGACCGAAGGGGATCTTTCCCCGGCTCCAGTCTCTCGAGGAAGGACTCCAGCCTCAAAGGCTTCGACCTCGTTCAGATGACATAAGGGATAAATGTTTCAAATGTAGTGTGTGGCGTCTATGCCCTCGACTTTCCTACCACGAAACGTTTAAAAATTTGCTAAAAATCAACTATCCGTAAAATATATGAAGTTGTAATTGTATTTAAGGAATCATTAATATATTTTTTCAAAAACAGTCTCCCTTATGTAAATCTTAAATTTACATAAAATTATCCGGTCTGACGAATAAATATTTAATTAACTTTTTATTCACCCCCCCCCCCCCCCCCCCACCCCCCCCCCCCCATCTCTCTCACACACACACACACCCACCCAGACGAACATATATAGACAGACAGACACACAGACACAGACGGGCACACGCACACAAACAGTCGCAAATACTCCAGACAGACGCGCGCACAGACACACACACACGAACGTATTGCAGCTTACCGTTTGTGTAATGTTTTACAGCGCCATTGCTAAGCACACTTGGTATTCTGATCATGCCATTGAATTAGGGGAAACAAAGTTATACATAAGAATTCCGATTGTGGGAGGAGCTCTCATCACATTAAATGACATCTTTGTGGAGAATAATGGTATTATGAATAATTTACTTTTAAGTGAAGAGATTTGCAAACGGGCCAGAATGAAGAATTTCAGAAATGTGTACAGCTTTCTTCAATCTGATAATGAAGATAACCAACCTGGTCCACAAACTACCTTTTTGAATAACGACCCTCAAGATTTCATTCAAGAAGATCAGCGTTTTGTCCCGATTAGAAGATCACTGACAATTCTCTAAAGGAATACCACACAATGACTTATTAGCATATTTTAACCTTGTATATCTGTTTCAGTTTGTTTATATAAAATCTTCACCCTTGCTGTGTCTCTCATTTAGTTAGTGATCAAGTCCATAGAAGGATGGACGAAATCTCTAAGCATTGTAGATTTTTTTACAAATATATTTCGTCTTGATGAACAAGAGTATTACTGTGGCTCCTTCTATAGATAACTGCGAAACGCGATACAGGTTTTTATCTATATATTATTCTTTTAGTGCGTGTGTATGTTTGTGTATCTGTGTATGTTTCTGTCTGTGCGCATGTCTGTAAGTGAGTGTGGTTATATGTCAGTCTGGGTGTATTTTTGTCTATGTTCTTCTCTGTGTGTATGTCAGTGTATCTGTGTCTTTATGTGCAAGTGACTCTCTCCGTGTATGTGTGCCTATCTGCATGTATGTCTGTGTTTGTGTATGTGTGTAACTATCTGTGAGAGAGAAAGAGAGAGAGAGAAAGAGGTAAATAAAAAACTTAAATCAAAATATTTAATACATTATTTATCAACATCGATGAGGCCACTAGATTTCTAATTGAAATAATATTACTGATATCATAGACCGGATAATTTTATGTAAATTTAAGAGATTTAACAAAAGGGAAGAAATGGTGATGATTATTTTTGAAAAATATATCAATGATTTCTTAAATACAGTTACAACTTATATTTTACTGATAGTTGATTTTTGGTGAATTTTTAAACGTTTCATGGTAGGAAAGTCGAGGGCATAGACGCCACACTTTACATTTGAAACATTTATCCCTTATGTCCTTTGAACGAGGTCGAAGCCTTTGAGGCTGGAGTCCTTCCTCAAGACTTTGGAGCCAGGGAAAGATCCCCCTCGGTCCTCATTGCACCGACAGGACTTGATGACCTTAGAATTCCTCAATATCATATATGGCACTCAGTAAGCAATCATCATGTATAGTTAAAATGCAATCAAGTATCTTTTTTTATACAAATTTATTTATAGACCTACAGAAGTGCGAAAGACAACTGAAAATAGCAATACTAAGAACAGAATTTTGATGACATCATAATTCTTCAGATCATAAACGTTTCCGATTATTTAATCACTATACGTCTTCTGTTTGTAGTTAAATAGTTCATTATTTCTCATAAAATATCATCATCTTTAAAAGCAATGAACCTTTTCAAAAGGAAAACGATTCATATACAGCTACAAATACGAAGGGATATTCATCATTATGACCATTAATAATAGAAAAATGTTCACAGAGTATGGCGTGTAAACCTTTGACTAATCCATCTTGAAACCTATAATAAATGACAAAATCAATTATCAACAAAATTAAAACAGTAACAATTGTAATTTTGGAATAATTAAAATGTTTCTCAAGCGTCTATCACAAATTACATCCTCTATTGTGAAACTCACAAATTTACTTATTAAAATGATCCAGTAAGTAGATTTCATAATATTAACTTCAGTGAGACAGTGGATTCTCTGTAGGTGATAAGAATGAATAAAAAATTTAAAATTAAGTGTATTTTCCCGCACCTACTGGGGCGTCTCTCCCGATCGGTCGCACTTTCTCTTCTCGCTCTCACACAAATAACACAAAAAAATCATATAAAAATTATATATATGTATATGTATATATATATATATATTAGATAGAGGAGAGAGAGAGACGAGAGAGAGAGAGTAGAGAGAGAGAGAGAGAGAGAGAGAGAGAGAGAGAGGGGGGGAATGCTAATATATGTTTTAAGTGTTTTATATAATAATAAAGTCACATAGCTCTGCTCGCCTAGAGACAAGGGGTGGTACACTGCAAAGTTCACAGCGGAGAGAATGGTATTTGCTGAACAAGCAACTTGTCTCAGAGGTCATTCCCCGTTTGCGAGGCATGTGCATTCGTTTGTACGCGTATTACAGGCCTACTGGTTCAGGGTACTTGTGGAAGACACATTCTTTGTGCAAAGGAGAGAACAAGCGGTTGCTCTAAGTGTCGGGAGAAAACGCCCATCGAAAAGGTAAGACACGTTCTATAAAAACTTAGAAAATCTGTTACCTTTTGGAAAAGAGAGAGAAGTGTGGAAATATTCTCTTTACGTAAATACTCTGAAAAGAGTGACGTGGGGTGTCTATATAACTATTATCTTTATTACAGATGGGTCCGATTCCATGGTTGATTAGGAATGGGATTCTCTAACTGACTAATACTAGACAATGTGACTTGTTTGGGGTTTGAGAGTGTAACCTTAGTCCGGAAGGTAGAATGTTATCTTATTGGTTTTCTTTATGGGCAGATTTGGGTATTTGTGCCATTATGACTTGTTAATCATTTTGTTCTTTGTTATAACCAATTGCTTTGGGAAATAAATGATATTTTTGTATATTTACGCAGTCTTAATAAGCCTCGTGACATCTTACAGACAGGGCACCGTTGGCAACAGGTAAGAGTTCCCAGTTTGTGTAGTTTAGGGAATAAAGGGGGTGTAAATTTTGTTTATATACAGATAGGTCTTTTATTTGATAAGCCCTCCAGTTTACTATTCAGTATAATGTTAAGGTCCATTGTAATTGTTTCCTGTGACTCGCTATTCTATAAGAAACTGCCTTCGTGCAGTCTTTTGCTAACATTCAATATTCAGAATCTACCAGACGGAAACACATCCATATGCATATAAATATGAACATATATCATTTGTGCATATATATATATATATATATATATATATATATATATATATATATATATATATATATATATATATATATATATATATATATATATATATATATATATATATATATATATATAATATACATACACACATCACACACACACACATATATATATATATATTATATATAATCTAGATATATATATATATGGTATATATTATACACACACACACACACACACATATATTATTATATATATATATATATATATATATATATATATATATATATATATATTATATATATATATATAAGTATATATACACATATATATATACATATATAACTGTAATAGCCATAATGCCGTCTTAACTTCTTGAGTTCCTCGCGTTTTTTGTAAACGCTTTGTAGTGACAAGCGTATCCAATAGTTAAGAGAGCGTTGTGGCTGTTATAATTGCATATGTATCTAGTAAATAATTACCAATAGATACTACGCACCACACACACATATATATTAGTATACACATACTCCCATATGTTTATATATATATATATATATATATATATATATATATAGATATATATATATATATATATAAATATATTACACCCACGCATTATGAAACGTCCCATTCACGCACCCGGTCATATTTTGTGGCTCTTCTGTAATTTCAGTTTGCTGTCTCCTCAGTCAGTTTTGATACTGTAAGCTTCAAGTAAGGAAGATTCCGCCTCTTGGTGAAATCTAACGCTCCCAAGACAAACAATATTCATATTTTTCTCATTTTTAAAATCTTTTTGATTAAAATATAAGTGAAGCTCTTACCTCTACCAATCTTTATAACTACTTGGGTAAGTCTACTATTCAAAAATTACATGTATTGATTTGATGTTGTAAAGTTTTATCCTTCCTCCTAGCTATTAACGCTTTATGCTGGCTTTATTCGTTCATATATGGAGTCTTTCTCTCCGTTTATTGATCACCTTTATTTTTTTTAATGTGTCACACACTGATAACTTTTCCGCTGAAATTAAGTAAAGAACATCTCCCTTACAGGCATCGCAACGTTCATCGCAGTGTTGCCACTTTGCTCTGTCGCAAAGATTTGCAATTCTCTTCTTGATTTGTTATTCCTCTGATTCATTCAGATGAAAATCTATATCTTCCGAGGTAAGAGACAATTTTCTTTTATTTCCCACCTGTCTGCTGTTTTCTTCAAGCATGGGTTTCACATTAAAAAAAATTGAATGTACGTGGTCATATTCACTGCTCTCGGGATAGCATTACAAGTAGGTTTATTGATTTATCTTTAAATAATATTTTCATACTAAAAAAACTCTTAAGGTTTCTCAATCACGATCAATATTTCGGTTTGTTCACATCTGCTTAAAAATCTGTTGATCCAGTACACTTTTAAATTAAAATCGTCGTCGTCTCAAAATTATATGTTATTCTGGGTCTAAAAATGTTTATCATACATTTTGTCTCCTTTTTGTGCTTTGTTCTACGAAGTGGCAACTATGATATTCTCTGTTGCTGTTGCAACTGCAGACGATTCTTTCGAGATGTCGGATGACGCGACAAAGATCACCAGGGAGGCCCAGTCACACTATCCAAGTACAACATTCCAGTAAAGTGCAGACGCCTTGGTGTACTACATCAGATCAACAAAATTGGGTGAGCGAACGAAAGTGGACTGCTCTGAAACCTCCGGTAGATTTGGTCGCTAAGATAGCCTAAAACTCTCGAGGCTTTCGTTATCTGGATGGTGGTCTTCTTATTTACGTTCTGCTTCAGTAACTAAACTTCTCTTACTGCGATATTGCCTTTCTAGTTCAAGGATAAGATTTCTCTCTCAAAGTTATTTGATATATTTATTCTTGCATTTAGAGGAATCATTTCTTTATGATCTGAATGACACAGGGTGGAACGGTCTTAATTTCACCAATGGCAAAATATTTTCCTCTTTACAGTGCATTGCAATCGAAATTATTCAAAATAGGAAGTTCGTTATATAATTTTTTATCTTTATAATCAATTGAAGTGTCTATTCATACGAGCTTATACATATCTAAATACACACAGATATATATATATATATATATATAGTATATGTGTGTGTGTGTGTGTGTGTATATATATATATAATATATATATATATATATATGTATATGTATGTATGTATGTGTGTATGTATACATACATACATACATACATAAATACATATATGTATACATATACTATATATATGCCGTAGGGGATCATAAAAAATAAAGAAAAAAATAAAAAAAAAACAAGGAAATTCTGTAGAGCTCTTTTTGGTATCCATAACAGAGTGGAGGCACGTAGAGATCACAGCGTCCACTGTATATAGTGCAATTAGTTATCAGAGGTCGTCGTGACTGAGGTATAATCGGCCAAATTAAACGTAATGGCTCACGTTTGCTAGAATTGCTCCCTGTTGCATATGGATAAAAAGGGTGGGAGCTAACATCCTGTCTGTTGAGACAGGATGACGAACCAGTAGAGTGTACCAAGAGAAAATGAGGAATGGAGACGTAGAGGCTGGAACAATGAATGGGAGAATGGAAGTAATTGATAAACATAATATTAAGGCATATTAATGGTTAAGCGCCTCAATGGCGTGGTTGCTATCGTGTTGGCGTCCCACCTCGGTGGTCGCTGGTTCGATTCTCGGCCATTCCATTGAGGAGTGAGAGATGTGTATTTCTGGTGATAGAAATTCACTCTCGACGTGGTTCGGAAGTCACGTAAAGCCGATGGTCCCGTTGCTGAATAACCACTGGTTCCATGCAACGTAAAAGCACCCTAGAAGCAAGCATATTAATGGTTAATGGCGGAATAAAATATTTAAAGTGGTCGATTGACATGAATATTGGCGAGGATATGACGTGGATGATAGTAAGAAGAAAGGAGAGCCAAGGCAAAGAAATTAGCAGGATGTACTATGCAAACGAACTGGAAGGGAAGAGAAGTGTCCGTTGAAGAAAAAACAGGAACATATGAAGTGACGGTTGATTCATGGTAAGTGAATTTGCATTAAATACTGGAGAACTGCAAGGAAATGTTATTTCATCCATGTTGTTTTCCCTTTTCACAATTTTTATAGAACTGAAGGGGCCGCATATGGAAGAGAAGGGGAATTTAAACATGATACTGTATTTATGAGATAAACTCCACAAGACTTACAAAGCTTGCTTAATGAGGGCAACATATATCTAGGCAGATGTTACTCTAAATCATTCTAAGAGAAGAAATAAAATTAGATGGAGAGAGGATTAATAAAGTTGAATAACTGAAATAATAGTAACAATTTTATCCAGTACAGTATTTTTTAGTTGGAATTTTGTGAAGGAATACAAAAAGGAAGATCAAGTGATGAGCAAGACGAATAAGATCAGGAAATAAAATAGACTGAAATCGAATAAAATTTTAAAAATCAAGATTATACGCAAGTTAAGTACGATCTATGTTGCTGTGCGGACATGGATCATGGTGCGACACTGAAACTATATCTGGAAGATTTTAACTTTCGAGGATAAGCATTGTCAGAAAAATATTAAGTCAGATAGCGGGATACATCTAGAAATTATGCCATACAGGAAATTATGGAAGTTCCATATTTATGTGGGATAATAATGAGCAAGATATAATAATGGAAAGAGAGAAGGGTTGAACATCTCCTTCGCACAAACCCCTGGAAGAATAGTAAGTGATAGTGAGGAAGGTGTTAAGCGCAGGAGCAGCATGAGAGCCACAACTTCGCAGAGGCCTTTTGCCACAGGATGTTGAAGGCGATAATCATCATGATATATATATATTATATATATATATTATATAATATATATATATATAATAATATATATATATACATATATATATATATATATATTATAATATATATAGATATATCTACATACATCTATATATATATATCTATCTATCTAATATATATATATATATTATATATATATATAATATATTATGTACGCTCAATAAAATTGTTGTATGCTAAATATATTATCTAACAAAAATTATAATAATAATTTTAAGAAAACAGATGAAACAAAATTAGCACTTATTGCACAAGCTAAATATAACGCAATACAAACCAGATGAATTAATAGAGCATTTAATGATCTGAGCTTTCGCTCATTAGTACCCATTACATTAAGATGTTCATTATGTGGTTTTTATAATATTATTAAGGGCAAGACGTATCTGGCGCACTGTGGTGTTGCAGATCCTCGCCAGGGATGGATAAGTAGAGTGCAATGAACTAAGCATATAGTGCGTAAGTATGAGAATTTAAATTTCCTATTAACATAAAACTTATAAAAAGGAGAATAAATCTTTGCGTAACAGTCTTTTGCCTAAAATTTAGGCAACAGACCTGCGTTCGAGTTAAGTATCTAGGCCTTAAATACTCATATCGAGCAAAAATAATTCCATATACATACTTATATATATATATATATATATATATATATATATATATATATATATATATATATATATATTATATATATATATATATATATATATATAATAAAAGGAGCCCATAAAAACGCCAAAATATAGAGAAAAAAGCTATATTTCAGAGACTATTGTTTTCAGGAAGATGAATGAGAAAAGTTACAGAAAAGGTGGTATTTATACCAAGAGATCCATCCACAGGTAAGCCGATTCAGGTGACTCCCATTGATAATCTTCCTATAATCCTCTTAAGCGTTGGTTGAATGAAAATCTTATCAATGAC
>NC_061107.1:125072917-125131163 GCF_015104395.2 Macrobrachium nipponense
TTAAAAGAGTATTACATTTTCTGTTGTTAGTCTTAGTGATAGAAAACGGTTTATTTTTCATGAACTCAATCCTAACGTAAATCATGATGCAGCCTTAGTAGATAGGACGTGGCTTATAGGTAAACGTGGTTAGCTTTTCTCGTTCGTTTCATTAGAATATGGTGGTGGGAGGAAGGATGGTGCGGTTGGTTTTTATTAATGGGTTTCCAAGCCTCCCCGAGCGTCAAATTCGTCGGGATCACGTAAACAAAAAGAAAAAAAAAACCTAACAAGTAAAAGAAAAAAGAATTTTTTAAGATTATTCACATGCAATATGTACAACAAATTTGTTGAGTATACTCCAACTGCAATGGCATTAAGGTATGAATGATACCTGGAGATTTGATAGTATTTTCGTAAAAAAATAATGTGTTATATGCCTGCTCGCCCTATACATAAGTGCTACTATATACCTACTGATGATAATCTCTGACCCTTTTCTAATGTAAAGACCTTCTTTAACCCACTGATCACGATCTTGTACTCATCCAGCTAATTTCAGCAAAAATCGCATTTATTATGTTTGTATGTAGAATTTCCTTTCCTTTCCACTGATATACAATTCATTAATGTATGTCCATTAGTCCTTTGTTATTGTTAAGAAACCCAAATTCTTCTCTAACTGTGTGCGAGTCGCAGGCCCCGGTGGGTCGGGTACTCCGTTTCCGTCTGCACACAGCTATGTATATCACGTGCCCAGGTAATAAATCATCAGTACCCAGTTCTATTTCATTGAGACCTCACAACTGGAGACCCAAGGAGTGACAGTAAACAGCGGTTTTGGCTTTGTCATTAACTGACTCACCATGGCCGCACTTACCTTCAGAGCCTTTAACAGAACTGTACGGTGACAAAGTTTAGGCTTATAAAAGCTCCTTCCTCGCCACTAACCTCCCTAGGTACGTTCTGGCGTGTCCAAACGTTATGGCCCTGCCATTTACAATCCACATCAACCATATTCAGAAAGTCATTAACGGAATCGCACGGTGTATAGTTTTGACTTCTGTCGTTGTGAAAACCCTGAACACCATTAACGGACTAATTAGTGCTAAATTCGCATTTGGTGTTAGTCAAAATGCCAGACACAGGACCCGAAAATCAAATCAAGGACTCACTGATCCTCTGCATCCCCCTCTCACCTTCAAAAACCGTGTTAACTCAGGCAATAAAGCTGCCTCCATTCTCGTGGTAAAACACAGCATCATTGTTCCTGTGGTCCGATGTACATATCCGTGTAGCCAAGGTTATGGACAAAGAAATCAAAGCAGATATCACCATGACGACGCTGCCTAAGAAAATATTTAATGATATTGCGCCTTGGCTAGACGCGCATCCAGAAAAGATAAGATATGAAGACCTCTGCGGGAAGCTCACTGAGATCTACTCCATGCCCATCCCAGGAAGAGCTCAATGCGTGGACCTGATGAACCATCCCTGGGGGACGCATTGCCCTAGGATGCCTTGGACAAACTACGAGGTATCATGATGCTGCCAGACTGCGAAAAATCCAGCAAAAGAAGGGAGATCAGCCTATCATGAGAAATATTCCTGCGGTCCCTTCCTCAGGAGGTGAGGGTGCAAATCATGGAGACAGACACACTTCCAATGGAAGAAACAAGTGAACGTCACACAGCCTGCAGCCTGATAGAAGACAAGGTCGGGGAGAGGGATACACATGCACTATACAGAGAAAAGGTGCCGCCACAGCAGCAGAGGATGTGGACGAATCCAGTCTGGTGTTATTTCTGCCGTCGAGAGAGGACTGCAACCGCCACCCACCCAATGCCGTGGCCCATACTAGTGGCCGCAAACGGAAGCCCCATCCATTGCTACGGAACTCAGACCCATTCTAGGTCATAAGTACGAATGGCCCTTCGTCATTGCTCGGTCGGCTACAAAACCAAACACTGAACATTACTCAAGGCATGAAGTTTGACTTGCATTTGACCCATAGGAGTGTGATACAGAAATTAATGTGAATATATAGTTAACTCATAATTGCCAGCGAGTGGTTAAGGAATGATATTCAATTGGTTATATGTTAAAACTCTGATATAGAAAATACTTATAAGTAAAAACAAAAGTTAATGGGTACACAAATACAGATTCACGTATGAGGTATAAGACATATGCATATGATGAAAATAGTAAATAATAATGATCACGTGATATATAATGATACAGTTTTATACTTCTACTCCCCCCCAATGAGGATACATATACTACAGAAAATACTAATGTAACTTCTGATAATTGCATGACATAAAGATTTACATGATAAAAATCATAATTAACTGCATTAATGGTACCAAAATGTGATAAGATACAAGGAAACAGATTGATTCTAGGCTACCCGATTTATTTATACATATATATATTGATTCAAATAAATATGATCAATATATGTGCACTTAATACAAATGATTAACATAAATGACTAATCTAAGTGATTAATCTAGGTGCACTTTAAATAGATTCCTAGTGCGTACATGCACAGATATATATTGATTTATTGTTTAACTTCTATATTCTTCAAAATAAGCATGCTGATAGATATATAATGATTTTGATACTGATATGGATTTTGACTCTTTACTGATACTCTATATATGGAATACATAGTCAAGGAGATACCTACTACCCATTTAGCTAGCGTTTCAAACAACTTTTCGTACTTTACACAGTTCCAGACAACCTCCTAGAGTCAAATGAAATGGCCAATTTCAAATGGTTCTAAAAACAATGGAAAATTGTCTGGGCAGGGTCCGATGGTCTGTTGAGCAGCCATTCTTGTTCTTTGCAACCTATGCCATACAAATACGTTCGCGATGATTAAAATCATCCCCAGCACAAGGTCTGCGCCAGAAAAAACGTATAGTTGAATATGCTCCTTGGTAGTAAGGGTAGGAAGTATGTTCCTTTGTAGTCAATGCCGACAGCTGCTGGGCCACTTCCACATTAAAAATCGAAATTATTGCCGGGATACGGGTGACGGTCCAGGAAAATCCACGAAATAAGCCCACTCACTTATGATGGTGCTTATTCCCCTAACATTGTAGGTGGGCGTTACTCCACTGCAGCCGTCCGCAGCGACGAACAGTCTTGAAGTTGTAGACGATCCGTCCGGGCATGCGACGTGAAACTCTTCGACTGCGAAGTGTAGCCAGGTTCCGTTATTCAGCCTGTAAAACGAACTTATTCTTGTCAAAAGGGTAAAGTAAATTCAGACAACGTTCAAGTATGTGAGGGAGAGAGCCGTTAAGGACTAACCCACATGAATTGCTGATATATTATGGAATTCAAAGAGTCAGCTGTACAAACTTTTTTACCCCAGGCATTAGAACAATGATGAACCGATCAGGTCCCTGACAACCGTAAAAGTATCCAGAAACAAATTTGATATTACTGGGAGTGAGCTACTAGACATAAAGTGGGAAACGGAGCTATTTTGTAAGATTGCCAGGCAACATAAGAATCGAAGGGAATATTAATCATGATTCTGTAATTTTCTACGCTTGCTAAAATTAAGCTGTAATAAAATACGATCTTGTGTGCCCCTAACAAAGTTTCATATCCAAGTCTCTCACGCGCATTCTCTAAGGTTAATGTTAAAACTTTAATAGGTAAGAAATGCAACGAAAGAGCTCCCTTTGTAGCTAGTGTAATTTCTCCTATATAACCTTTGGATTTTTCAATAAAATGTGACATTTTCCCATGAATATGATCTACTTTGAATTGTAATATGCTAATGTTGCAAGTAAATATTGCATGTCCATGATCTGATTTATGTTACTAGAATGCTCGTTTACTAATGTCATAAGCTGATTTATTGACTCCAATTGTCTGTGAAGTTCAGAGAAAATTAATTCATCTTGATGTTGTAGAAATTCTATTTGCTTATTTTGTCATTAATTTTAAAACGATTTGCGACGGACCCAAAAATATTGAGCACCGCAAATAAGAACGGGTTACATCTTTCTACTTTATCATGACATACAGTCCCCCCAAACATAAGAAGTTTACGAGCTAAGCATTGCACTTCAGCTGTCTTGTTTTGCAAAACATAAGACACAACACAGCTACAGACAAAGTTTGTGCAAGTGGATTATCTGGGTTGAAAGGAAAATGACGCTTGTGCAAATGATTCAATGATTCAGCAAAACACGATAAGGCACTTTTAAGATAATGACATCATCTCCTGGCAAGTCGCTGGTAATTATGAGTTAACTATATATTCACATTAATTTCTGTATCACACTCCTATGGGCAAATGCAAGTCAAACTTCATGCCTTGAGTAATGTTCAGTGTTTGGTTTGTAGCCGACCAAGCAATTATGTAAGTGTTTACATATATGTGAGGAATGTATGTGAAATTCCATATATAAAAAATAAAACTATGTTGTTAATTAAACCAATGACCCAAGGGGTCATATAGGAACTTGCAGGAGTGTGATAAACATTGTTAATGAAGTGTGACAAAGCCTTGACGTTGCTTGTATCAGCGTCCTGATTTGTAGACACCTGTAGTCATCATATCCATTGTTGTGTGAAACGTCAACAATGCTTTCACTTGAGCAAACCATGTTGACGCTCTACCACAAACCGTGCTACATGACTTTTGTCTCATATGTTCGTCTGTGTGTATGTTCGTATGCTGAACTAAGGTTTGCTCTCCTGTGGTTTTGTAATTGTATTGTATCTCAGACTTCAACTAGCACTCTTCACTTGAAGACCTATCAAAACCTTCTCTGTATCTCTCCACGATGTAAGATAGAAGAATATATCTTATTTTTGTACTCTGTGGTTTTCAACGACTCAACCTCTATGTCAGAAGGAAGCAATTGAATGAAACTTGAAGAATAACCCCACAGCCAATGAGGCCGAGTCAAGAATGAAGAGTATTTACCCACCGATATCTGCTTTGCAGATCAAAAGAACAAACCCGTGCCTCGTTTGTAAATAATACGAGAGCACAAAAACATGATTTTTGCTGGGTAACGGAGGTCTCGACACAGGTCTTTACAATCTAGATGAGATACAAGATTGTGATCAGTGGGTAGTTCTTCACAAGTACTCCCCCACCCCAAGGCAATTATTAATGATTAATAATGAATAACTAAATAATGCACAATTAATAATGAATAATTGGAAGATTTGTACAGTTAATCATATCTTGTTTGTATTAGGAGCCATCCTGAGTGGTTTTTGATATCCGAGGTTGTTGGGCAGTTTCAACTGTTGGATTGTCCAGCGGGCTCGCAAGGATGTCCGGCCTGGGATGGCCTCGACCACGTCACAGGACATCAGTTCTTTTGCTTGAGGTCTTGTTTTGTGGAGGAATTCTTCGATGCCTGCTAATCTCTCCCTGGGTTTCATTATCCATCAGGAAAGCTGGCTTTAATCTGTTGATGGATACCCAGTTTCCCCATATGTGGATGTCGATGAGGTAGGCCTTCAAATTTCCATTGGTAAACACTTAAACAAACGGTGGGCGCTTTCCATCATTCCGTTGCCTGCTGGGTTAAATGTCATTGTGTTGTGGAGTGTTGTCCCCATTAGGTATGCCAGGGAGACCCAGAGTTGTCTGCCGCACCGAAACGACTTATCCAACTTGATAGTAGGGCTTCCGGGCAGGAGATTGTAGATGTTTCTGCCATTGGTGTTGCTCCCGACCATCTCGTAGACCATCTATGACTGTTAGGAGGTATCTGGTACCCCCAATTGGTGCAGAAGTCCTACGACGTCCACGTGAATGTGCCTGACCTGTCTTTGTGGTTGAGGGAAGTCTCCGATGCCTGATTTTGTGCGCCAGGTGATCTTGCTTGTCTGGCCTGGTATGCATGTCCTTTTTTATCCCATACCACACGAATTTCTCGGTCATCAGGCGCATTGTTGTACGTCCTGATGGATGGGATAGGCCATGGATGATGTCGAATACCTGCTTCCTTTGAGATGCGGGTATCAGGGGCCAGGGGCAGCCTGTGCTGGTGTCACGGAGAAGTGTCAATCTCCACCATGCTATTGGCACATCCTTCCACTTCAGCGCAGTGAGTGGCAGTGCAGTAAGCTGGCGTTTCGGGGTCTACAGCTTGTTCCTTCACCAGGTCCGTGTAGTCGATGCCCAGGTGGACCGAATTTATTTTTTTTATTTTATCCTTGACAGGGTGTTGGCTACTGGGTTCTTCTTTCGTGGATGTAGCTGATGGTGTACCTAAATTCGGATATAGCATACCGAATATGTGATCCCCAGTTCATTGACCGCCGAAATAAATTTCTTGGTAGATAGTTTTACTAAACTGTGTAACCCTAAGTCTTTTATACTACAGTCTCTATCTAAAGCTAGATCGATGTTTACGCCCCTCATGATATAACTGAAAAGGTAGATTTTAAGGCATCTCTTGCTCTTCCCTATAATAGAGAACTTAATAAATTTTCTAGGCAGCTTAAAGGAAAAAAGAATGGCTTCAACATAGTTTTTCAGTACAACAGTACAATCAAGAAGAAACTCATTAAAAATAACCCGGGTAATAGAGAGAATGTAGGAGTATGTAATACCTTGCAGTGATTGCAATGAATGTTACGTGGAGTAAAGCAGACGTTCCATTGATAAGAAGGGAAGAACACGTTGCTGCTTGGAGAAGGGGAAGTTCATACAGTGCAATTGCGCAACATACATGGGAGAAAAACCACGCAATAAATTTTAAAGGTATAAAGGTTGTTTTTGCATGTAACGACAGGACTTTGAGACGAGTAGTAGAAGGGGCGTTAATTTCATTAAACGAGACCTTTGCAGGAAATACTAGTATTTCAGAAAATACAGCTATTTGTGAAAAGATATGTAGAAAAAGGGAAAATTTCAAACTTTAGAAATATGTGTGGCAATAACGATGCTGCCTCCTCTCCTGTTTACTCCACTCAGGTCATTTCTCCCAACAAACCACCCAACCAGCAAAGAACAAGCAGTTGACAATAGAAACATTCCCCCACGCAGATCAAGACGAATTCTGGAAAGAACGAGGGCTCAACCGCCAGATCATTCATAATATAAGCTAGCTTGTTACCTAACCGCTGTTTTTTCAAATGTTTGTGCTCTTACTTGTTAGTTCCTTGAGGTGACATATCACATTTTAGTGAACAAGACCACAGGTGATGGTCGAAAGCTTTAATCCTGTACAAGAATATATATTATAAACTACAAGAAGATTTTACTTCATTGTGGATTGTATCCCCATTTACTTAGAGGTACGACATAGTACCTGGCTTCTGCATATATATATATATATATATATATATATAATAATATATATATATATATATATATATACTATTATATATATATATATATATATATATATATATATATATATATATATATATATATATATATATATGGTAAGGGTGACAAAGTGTAGGACCGGTTATTAAAAGCTGATGCGTTGATTCCGACGCGTTTCATAACGACATTGTTACATTCTCAAGGTTAAGCAAAGAGAGAGAGAGAGAGAGAGAGAGAGAAAGAGAGAGAGTTACAAGGACTGGGATGTCTCAAAACTTATAAGTCCATCCGAGGAGACATCGTGTAATATATATATATATATATCTAATAAAAGGAGCCCATAAAAACACCAAAAACTGTAGAGAGAAAAAAGTACTATATTTCAGAGACTGCTGTCTCTCTCTCAGGTATATGAATGAGAAAAGTTTACAGAAAAGGTGGTATTTATACCAAGAGATTCGTCCACAAGTAAGCCAATTTAGGTCCCCCCACCCCCGCTGATATCTTCCTTTAATCTTCTTAGCGTGGGTTGAATGAACACTGCGTCGACGATGTCCGATGTCCAATTCCCTTTTGAGATGTTCATTACCTGCTTCTCTTTTATTAGGAAGGCCGATTCCATCACTTGACTCTTGTACCGGCAGTTGCTGCTATAAATTACACGTGACATATTCCAGTTTATTCTATGGTTATGTTCATTTATATGGTTGAAAATAGCCGAGTTCTGTTGTCCATACCTAACTGACCGTTTGTGTTGTATTAATCTCTGGGAAGTGATTTACCTGTAAATTCGATGTAAGATTGGTCACAGTCCTCCTGGCATGGGATCTCATATACCCCAGAGTCTTTGGGCGATGTCTTTTGTTGGACGTTAATCAGGGATTTGGCTAAGGTATTTGGGGTAGGTAAATGCAAAAGGGTTGGATTTCCCAGGGTGTGAGTTACTCTTAATCGTCTCCAGGTGGGGAATTTTTATTTTATTGTTGGGTGTGTCTCTGGTCTTGTCTTTAGGCGGTCGGTAGAAAATTACGTTTGCTTTTTGAATTGCTTTCTCAATTATATGGTCAGGATACTTTAAAGATGAAAGTTGCTTGCGAATTAGTTCAAATTCTTTTTCCAGGAAATCTGGGGAACAAATTCGTAAGGCTCTTAAAATCGGCCTTAATAAAAGAGAAGCAGGTAATGAACATCTCAAAAGGGAATTGGACTCGGACATCGTCGACGCAGTGTTCATTCAATCAACGCTTAAGAAGATTAAAGGAAGATTATCAGCGGGGGTGACCTAAATTGGCTTACTTGTGGACGAATCTCTTGGTATAAATACCACCTTTTCTGTAAACTTTTCTCATTCATATACCTGAAGAGAGAGACAGCAGTCTCTGAAATATAGTACTTTTCTCTCTACATTTGTGTTTTTATGGGCTCCTTTTATTAGATGGAAATTCTGTTGTTACAGAAAACATTTTTTACCAGTCATATATATATATATATATATATATATATATATATATATATATATATAGTTATATATATAATATATATATATATATATATATATTATATATATACATAGATGATATATATATATGAATATATATATATAATATATAGAGAGAGAGAGAGAGAGAGAGAGAGAGAGAGAGAGAGAGAGAGAGAGAGAACAATTTAGAATACATTGAATATGGAATATGAAATTTTAGTCTCAGCATATTATACATTAGTACATACATACATATAAAAGCAAATAATTACAAGGGAAAAGCACCCGTACGACCGAAAGTTAAAGCCTAAATGACTAGAGCAGGAGACGAGAGAGAAGCGGCTCAAGCCAAAATACAGCCTGTACTGAGGAATAGTGTGAGTTCAACTTGGGCACTAACTAGTTAATGAGTAACGATTCTAAAAAAAAAACAGCTTGTCTGGCCCAAAACAGAGAAGTCAGAGTATTCGATATTGGTTTTAGATATGTTAGCATGATTTCTGTCGTTGTAAAATTCTGCAACTAGTGCGATGGCTAACACTTGTAAGCTTACTTCTGGCTCAATGTTGGTAAAGTGTTAACTGAATTATTGCCACCTGTTATGAAAGGGTGAAAAAATGAGGCTTCGCTCATCGAGTGGGAACCTAGTCATGATATCTTGTCTGTTTTGAAATAATCTGATAAGCTATTCATTCTAATAGACACGTTGGAGTCTAGCCTATTAAACAAGTGCTAAATGGAAGGGAACAGTATTCTCTTGGGGCCATTTATAATCACTCTTTCCTCTCCAACAATGGGAATGTCAACAACAAATGTGAAAGCACTCTTACCCTTCTCATCCAAACGGTCTTTTTATTAGTAATGACCCTTTCTCATTTCCGGACCTCCTCTCTTCCTGAAGATGTTTTCGCTAATACTCCTGTATACTTTTCACTTTTGCTGCCTAAAAAATGCTCTAATTACACTCCTTTGTCCAAGGTCCTGGTACCTTCCTTCCAATCTATGATTGCATTTTGTTCTTGCTCGACTCGTATCCTTATGTCTAAAAAGGAAACCCAGTTACAGAAATGTCTCCACTAGTTCTTCGCCTGTCTGCCTTCATAATATTGATTTTGCAACCTAGTTTCTAACCTTACACCAGTCTGAAGATTCAATTCACTATTTCCGGTCAGCTTCACTTCAAATTCGAAAGTTTTTCAGCCCCTCGCATATTTCTACATAGTTCCTGGCTTAGGGGGCTTCAGCAGGAAGTCGTTCTAAGAAAACACGCCAGATTTACAGAGGGGATGCTGTTAAATGCACCTGGAGATGCGGGGTATCGATCCCCGTGCCCTATCACAGCAAGCGAGCGCCTCTACCATTTGATCTACATCCCCATAGCACTGCCAGAGGTGAAAGTTCTTACTAAAGCTAAAACCAAAATACCACATGGCAAGAGTGCCAAGCAATTTGGTCACTCCTACCATTCTCTCTCTCTCTCTCTCTCTCTCTCTCTCAAAAGTATAGGAAGACTGGTAAATAGGTCTTTTAAACCTGTAATTCAGTATGTATGTAAAAAAACTTCTTTCATCAATTTATTATTTCTATGCGACTTTGATTCATTCTGGTTAATCGTTAATTCAACGAAAGTTCTCTTAACATTAGTTGACCTACCTGACAATGGGGGAAATTCCAGCATCACCAACCCCATCTCCACATCCTTATCACCAAACTTAACCTAGCTTAGGTGGTTTCACATCTTTTTGATTTCCTTCTTAACCTAAATTAATGTTTCAGTACATCATTGATAAGCGTTAGGGTAGTTTTTTGACCGGTGTGGGTCAGAGGGTAGCCATTCATTATTCTCTAATCGACCTCTCCACCAGTCAAAAAACTACCCTAATTCTACGAAAATGGTTTCTCACTGTGGCCCTCTGTTATTTTTAGGTACAGAAGCGATATTTTAATGAGTTGAAACAAAAAACCCTACGAAAATGAAAGCCAAATTTGCCAAATTGACGCCAGAAACTATCAGCAAAACCACATTTCTATTTCAAAATAATTTAAACCATAAGTGGCTGCCGTTTTAAGATACGTACCCCTAGCTCTAAATACTTCGCTCTTAACTATCTTCACAATTTTTCGCTCCCAGACACCGAGAGCACTGAAGCAATCTTCTCATAAAGACAACCAACGAAGCAAAATTATTCTTAAAATATTCAAGGAAAATGTTCGTAAAATGCATCACTGATGCACCACTGAACGTAGTCAAAACATGGCAGTCCGGAAATATATTCTAATGAAAGGAAAGGAGAGAACAAGGCAGGAGTCCGCAAGACCGTGTATAATTTTATATTTTTTCTTTATATAAGACATACCTGTAGCATGTAGGATTCATACAACAAACACGTTTGATAAAGTTTTTGTTGATGGTCAGTGGTAATTGTGGTAACTACAAAAAATACAGACAGGCGGTAGCGCATAAAGCAGAATACGAAATGGACTCTCCAGAATTTCCTACGTCTCATCATTTAGAAATTGACTCAAATGCTTTAGAAACATATAATTCATTTTGCATCTGATTTCTAGTGCAAAACTCAAATTATACCGGAAGATTTTAAGTGCTCATTATTTGCTCACATTATCTAATGGAAAAGAAATCAATATCTCGTAGGTGCCTGTCTAGCGTAGTAGAGTTAAAAATGAAAATAGAGAATTAGATTATAATGAGTATATAAGGTATGTAGAGGTATATCTATATATATAATATATTATATATATATTATATTAAATATATATATGTATGTAATGTATGTATGTAGTATGTCATGTGTGTATGATGTTAATTTTTTCCTTAAACATTCTAAACCAGAATATATTCTAGTAGATGTAGAAAACACGCGAAAAATATCTGGCTAAAAATTTCTAGAATACAAAATGAGCTGGAAAAGAGAGAGAGAGAGAGAGAGAGAGAGAGAGAGAGAGAGAGAGAGAGAGAGAGAGAGAGAGAGCGGAATAAAACTTAGAAGAAAAAACAAAGAATAATTACTGAGGCTCGGCAAGATAAAGAATATTTTTTTTTCATCTTAAACATGCACACGAAACTAGCAGACTGTCTGCGTTTATTTTCCAGCAGAATATTAAGGTAAAGAGTGCAAGAATGCAAAACTTAAATCCCCGACGACAAATGACCGCCATAAGGCACAAACTGTGGCAGCATATTTCAGGTCCTTCCTATAAAAAATCTAGGAGCATTTTTAACCTCTATCTCAAAGACCTACCAGGCGGCCGGCACCCACGAAGAATGAAATAGGATGGGAAGTAGTGAGCGTGACCCCTACGAAAGCATTAGTATGATATTTGTTTACAGAGCTAAAATCCTTAACTAGTAAACTAACATAACAAAAATATTTGACAGAATTCGTGGAAGCTCAGAGAAACCGATGGATGAAAATCTATTCTTAAACAGGCTGCCATATAGGGTAAAAAATGTAAAGGATTCGATCCACCTTGCCGAAAAAGAAACAGCGGCCCTGTTTAATTTGTTATGGGCACCACGGAGGTCTTCATTTCGTTGTTGACCTTGGCGAAACCCGATGTGCCGAGGTCTGGATGGGCAAGATGATAAACGATTTACACAGGTTAATTCGAGCTGACCTATCTGGAATGGAAACGGGATCTATACATTACTAGCATTGTATTTGCAAAGCTTCAACTAAGAAATAAGAAGATATTTACTTTGCTTTAACAAGCTTGGATAGACATGTGAAAAACATAAGTCTGGTAGCATTTTTTGTGTATAATTTCCATTTGAACCATGAACGTAACCTTCCTCTCTTAATGTGTGAAGTAGGCTACGATTCTATGTCGTGTATTAATCTGAAGTGCCTGTTGCGAAAAAATGGTCAAAAGAAAATGGCAATCTTTAAAAGCTCTCTCTCTCTCTCTCTCTCTCTCTCTCCTCTCTCTATATATATATATATATATATATATATATATATAATATATATATATATATGTATGTATGATGTATATATATATCTATAAGTATATATATATATATATATATATATATATATATATATATATATATATATATATACACGTACATATATATATCTATATATATATATATTATATATATATATATGTATATATATAATCTTTAGATTTAATTTTCTTTCTTCGGCGTGCTTTCTTGTAGTTAATCTTGAATGTGCTTAACATCATTCATTTCTCTATCATAACCTCTACTGAAATTTCGTCCCTAATGAAGCGTGAAATTAAGTGGCCGCAGATTTGTAAAAAATTCGAGATTTTTGTTTGAACGTAACTTCTGTCCTCTGAAACTTCATCCCATTACCATTTAAGATGTTGGACATATATATAGGGCATTTGAGTCACAGCTCATTAACTATACTCTGTTTTTTTTTCATCTGTCCATCCGCCGTGTGGTGTTTTTGTATGGTAACACTGCGTACCGGGCTTTAGATAGTTACTCTATGTGTAAGTTTTAGGTAAATAAAAGGATATCTGGGTGTACATTTACAACTGGAAAGTGTTTTAATAATTAACTGTATGCGAATTACACCGTTAATATTCGAAATAGGATATTATTATAATCGTTGAATGTAAGCTGAATGTAACTATCTAAAGCCCGAGACGCAGTGTTACCATATAAAAAACACCACAGGCGGATGGACAGATGGAAAAAAACAGAGTATAAATAGATGTGAAAGCACTTGGTGATAAAATTCTCTCCTTTAATTTACTTTGCAATTCGCTTTCACTCATAAATGTTGTCTTTTATGTTTGCTTGAATGTAAGGTTCCTTCGCACACATACTCGGATCTCCGGTCAAATCCCAATTTTCTTCTAAGGAGATCTGGTAACTGATGTCCCAATGTTAGGACAAATTAATACAGATTGTACAGTCTCTCTTTTTAGGTCGTGACCTTCCGTTTCAGTTTTCTGCAAAGAAAACTATTGAGTGGCTATTTGCCTGTCCATCTGCACTTATTCTGCCGCCCTCAGATCTTCAAAATTGTAGAGGCTAGAGGGCTGCAAATAAGTATGTTGATCATCCACCCTCTAATCAACAAGCATCCCAAATTGCAGCCCTCTAGCCTCAGTAGTTTTTATTTGATTTAAGGTTAGAGTTAGTCATGATCGTGCGTATGTCATGCTATAGGTGTCAAGAAAAACGGGCCACTGCCAGACCTTGGCTGAGAGTTTCATACAGCATTATACGGTGTACAGAAAACTCGATTTGCGTTCTGAAGAATTTACGCGCATTCTTTGCTTGTTTTTTCTTAATCTCGATTATGGATTTCAGTCCATTAACGCAATAGCGACTATAAACGTTGACTTCATCCAAAATCATGGCTGACGAATGTAGCTTCACAGCTGACACCGAGATGCTTAGAGACGTTCATCTCCGCAATTTGACAGTTCCTTTCACTCAAAACGAGTCCCTTGAAAATGTTACTGGAGATGCGGGGTATCGATCCCCGTACCTCTCACATGCTAAGCGAGCGCTCTACCATTTGAGCTACATCCCCTGATAAGTAGTTAAAAAACCTCAACTCAATAATGGTAGTGAA
Organism: Macrobrachium nipponense; assembly: GCF_015104395.2. Taxonomy (NCBI): domain Eukaryota; kingdom Metazoa; phylum Arthropoda; class Malacostraca; order Decapoda; family Palaemonidae; genus Macrobrachium; species Macrobrachium nipponense. The sequence continues at coordinate 125,087,295 of NC_061107.1, forward strand.
AGTTATCTCTGGGCTCTACAATGCGCACCGCGTGGTTCGTGAGGATCTCTCTGCAGAGCTGCGAGACATCCAACAGAGGACTCCGTTTTCTATGCCACTGTAGTCTAGGGGCACGCTTGCAAAATTGTCTTTTTACAGCAAAACATAATCCAGATGGCTCACAATAGGCACTAGAAATATATAGAAAAAACACCCCAAGAGAAAATCTCTGTCTCTCTCTCTCTCTCTCTCTCTAGGCAAATGAATGGCTCTGGGGAAACTGGTAATGTGTTCAACCACTTCGACCAGTTAACATGGGGTTGCAAATCTAAATTGCAGTTACTCTCAGACAAACGATAATGATCAGAGTAGGTGGCTCTGCTAGTTACAATCAATAAACCTTATGTCCATCAGCCCCAGAAGCGCTCCCAGAAAAACTATAGCCCCTGTCTGCAAACCAAAGTGCACAAACATCTAGAAACATTGATATTACAGGTATCATTGTATATTTTTATAACGCCCCAAATGACAATGCATCTATTACTACTCATGTTTTTGGATTATTAACTTTCTTCACTTTTACTACGAAAAAAATTCAAGCACTCCTAGCATAATGCAATGGGTATTGAAGATTAGTAGTCCATACCATCGCTATATAAAAGTAAGTAAATAAATTGCCTTTACAGAAAGTAATCAGAGCAGTTGAATGCCAGAAGCAGCCGTAGCAACTTCCTTTCCAGGTAATATCAACATGATCTTCATGCACATTTCAATCTCCAGCTCTGAATGCAACCACTTTCCTGACCTAGTTCTCTCCCGTAGCAGAAAAAATAAGTATCGAAAGTCATCAACAACTAACAACTTAATTCTCAATTCATAAATGCAGATTCTTCTCTGCTGATCAGCATTAGATGTCAACTGTCAACTCTTTATGGTAAGAGACTGAGAAATGGAAATCAGTTTATATTCCTGAATAAACCGGTCACTAATGATGATACCGGAGGACGGTGTCTCTAGGACCAAGGCCCGTCTAGAAATTACGTCTGTCATAGAGGACCCTTCGAAGATCTTTCAAGCTGTAGCTACGCAGCCTCAGCGGAGAAAATCCGTCTGAAAGCAACACTCAATCAGCAGCAATGGAGCTGTATCAGTGACCCGCCACATTACTACCTCCTTAAAATTTATGGGCTGCTCTAAGAGCATACATATCTAGCATATCTAACAACCAACGAACACTTTTTAGCTACCTCACTTTGCTCGTTGGGTTCGGAGGTCTGCACCAAACTTCCTTTGTACTTAAATAATGACCACAGGCATGTGCTGGTACTAACTAACTTATTCTAAATCTAACCAACATCTTTAATCTAGTATCCACTCAACCACTACAGTGATCAAACTATCGGCAGGGCAAGTATTGAAAGAATAACCAAAATAAATCCTTACCCTTCAGAAGTTATGATGAATAAAGAGAGAATACTTGCATGATTATACAACTTGTAGAAGTCTGACATTATTACGTAATGAAATATATATAGTTTACTATATTTATCTAAAAAGAATGTACACTGTTATTACCATCGTCGTCTAGTTCTGAAACGGTGAATCCGTATTTTGAAAGTACTGATCAAATTTAGAGTAAGATAAACTATCATGGCAAATTCCTAAAAATAATTCTGTTTGTGGTATTTCCTATAGTTCTATAGTTGCAACTTAAAATAATTAAGTCTTATATATAAGAATTTTAAACAGCTTTACCTAATAACATAAAAGTGCTGTGAATATGTCAGTAAAGACCACTGAATTAGAGAGATTTGTGAAATTAGATTGTCACAAGAGGTCATCATAGTATTATCAGCAACAGAAAACCCACGCTGTACACGCATATAAGTATAAAGTATCTTTTATCAAGGCAAGAAGGCATAGGAGTTTGTTTTCATTGTAAGAATGCTATCTAGTCAGGTTTCAGGCCACCAAGTGACTATTTAAGAAACACTTTTCTAAGTCTCATAGAAATGCTAGAGGATATCCCGCCATGTATTGCACAGTGTGTTTTCTTTTATACAATGATTTCTGTGCATAAATTCCACTAAGACACTACGATAATTTTGGAGTAATTAAGCCAGGGCCAGGCCCTCTCATCACATGAAAAAGTCAGAATAAAGATTCGTTGATCCCGGGGTAAGTCCAAACGCGTCTATTACCGGTAAATTTCAGTTCATTATCATCCCGACGAACCTTTCTTATTATGCCATCGACTAAGCGGCGTGGGTACGCTCTTAAAAACCCCCGGTCGGGAGTAGTCCATTTTACATTAACCTTATGGGAAAATAGGGGGGGTTTTCAAAAACAATCAATAATTTTGTTTTTTTTTTTTCAACCGATTTTTCTCACTCTAAAACCATTTGGAAGATAAATTTCTCTACTAAAAACTCATAACTGTGATTTTTGAAAAAAAACTTTTAGTTTTTTTATTATATATTTTTTTACGTCAGTATTATTTTATCGATAATTTCAATAGGTAAAAATCAAATTTAAAAATTCTGTGCTATGAAATATTTAGACATTTTAATGCTCTATTATTTGGTTTTTGAATGACTAAAATCGGTCGATAAACAAAAAAGTGTTAAATTAATTTTTTTCCGAAAAATCTAAGTTTTGAGAAAACGAGCGTCAAAGTTTTCATATACTACATTTACATCTGTAAATTCCGAAGTAAACCTAGAGACTTGAAATTTGGAGGATATATAGAAACCATGTTTATAAACGTATACTGTAACTTTTATTGAGATTGATCTATTTATTAGTCTAGGAGCCAAATGCCTCTATCTGTTAAAATAAGGGATTTACCCTACACGGTGAGCCCCTTACGTTTTGACGCATTCATAAGATAGATTAATATATAGCACACCATATTCAGGACGGCTCTTAAAAATCTGGCCTTTCGAACACCTAAATATTGCCATAAATAGCTCTCTAGATTAATCTATCGTATTCGCGTTGGCCACTTTCATTAAAAAGTTATGACATATGATTGTTTGTTTATATATTCACGTAATATTGTGGTAAAATGACCTTCACACAATAAAGATGGAAATGATATACCAGAACATTACACCTATAGGCCTTTGGATCATTTTTTAAATGAAACAAATGATGACTTTTGGAAAATTTACCGAAAAATTCTTACAACTTGGTTAAATAATCAAGCTGCAATTCATAAAATATCATAGCTAAGATAAGGAAAATTTACCCAAATTTGCTAAATTTAATGGAAACATATTTTATTCTAAAACTATCGGTATAGTTTGATATTTGCATAAAACTTGGCCCAACCTCAAAAAATATTCATGTAACACCAATTGACACAAAGCATTATAAATAGTACAGTATGCCTTTAAATAATACCATTTTCTCTCATAACTAAAATCAAATCAGATGTAAGGGATAAGAAAACAATACAAAAAGAGTAGATTAGATTCTTATAGAGTCTCATATGACCAGTAATTGGCCATAAAACTCCACCCAGTCTTTCACAATTTAGTTACACCTCTGCTTTCTGATGCAATTCAGATAATGTAGGTAAAAATGAACTTCTTGTTAATCCTCAAGATATTCATGAAAGTGTTTTAAAACCATTTCACAAGACATGTATTCTGCGTAACTGGTTTGCATACACCAAAGAATGTTGGTTTAGCTGTTTATGCGTATCATTAAACTAGGAGCAAAGATCATATAACTATGCTTAGTTCGGGTTAGGATATAGTTACATTGAGCTCCAAAGGGGGTCTAAGGAACTGTAGAGGCTGAAGTTGATGAACAAACAAATTATGAAAATATAAATTTATTCCTGCAAATATAGTTTCAGGTAAGTTCACTCACTTTGCAATTGATAATTTAGATTTCTCTGAATGCACACTTGTTGGCTCTAGTACACATATGACAGGCATGGTTATGTACAGTAAGTTCCAAAACTGAAGCGACAAATTTCAGAGAATTTCGTTCGAAATTCACTAACTGGCAACTACAACTCGTAGCTGAAAAATATATTTTTTTCTATAGTGAAAGCTCTATCAAGCAAAATAAAGCTAACATATGATGCACAAATATCAAATCTATGATATTTATAACAATCATAAGAAAAAATTTGGGTAATAGTAATTATTTTAAAGAATAGCAATTACTTCAAACTATTAAAAACGAAACAATTTGAAATTCTCGTTCAACACAGGATTACCAACATTACCAATGTATATTTCGAGCAATGTGGAAACAAATATTTAATATTATAGTGTATTATCAATTATTTTAGCGAAGATGCATAAAACCATGCAAGTATCAATAGAATGTGAAGGGAAAATCTCCACGACATTAACATAATCAACCATGAATGTACCTAGTATTCAATGGAGAAGTTGGGGGTGGTTGGTAGTTCTGATTCTAGCTGCTAGACGAGCATAAAACACCATCTTCGAGAAAGGCTCCAACCTCTGCTGCTACCTTCAGGTGACTAGGCCTAGTTCCGGGCATTGCAAGGCTTACAATGCAGGGCCACTGTCTGTTATTTAGGCAAAGATAGAACCTTCAGAACCGACACCAGGACCTGTCCTTGCACCTGGGAAACAGACTCGCTAAATAAAAAATAAGAAAGTCGGTCGCAAGCAACCAGAACACCCGTAATATCACCATCTCTGGTTAAGTAGGGAGACGACAGACCCCAACCACCCCTTCCCCCCTCTACCTCTACCTCTACCCACAATACTAACTCCACCTTTTCACTTCAACCTATTACCTCAAATCTTCGGATCATCCCAACCGTGAAATTTAAGACTGAATTTGCGTAAGTGGGCGTATCATAAGGGAGTGATATCACCCAAATTCATATTTCCACTGACAACCAGTAATCAGTCAATCCAGTCAAGTATCATTGCATAACAGAAATTTATGAGTTTTTTGGGGTATATATATATATATATATATATATATATATATATATATATATATATATATATAAAGAAGCACCGAGCATGACCAATAGGCCTAGTGCTCGATTCTTAAAACTGACCTCTGGTTATTCCTGATAGACAAAAAACTTTTTTTTCCTGAGGAGAGAGAGAGAGAGAGAGAGAGAGAGAGAGAGAGAGAGAGCATAACAGGGGATACTCGAATTCAAATAATGCTCGCCAAGCATATTTCACACTCCGGATCGTATGGACAAGAATAGTCTCACTTAGCACTGGCAAAAAAAAAGAAAAAAAAAAAAGTGGAACCCTACGAAAATACTTGTTTGGTGCGACCCTGAACGCAATTCAGCCAGCAAAAATTTGCACATTCGAGAAATTCCATGAAATTATTACCTAACAAGCTGGGAAAATATATTTCCTTGATTCTTGAAATAGGCCTAACCATGTAAACCAACGCTAAACGCGCACATAACTCTGATTTCGTTTTTTTTTTTACACCAACTTGTCTTATTTATATTTCATTTAATCAGATGCTAAACTTCTCTGTGCTTTATCAAAAGAAATCATAATACTTTCGATATAACGCTATAAAAGTAGAAAGTTAATTTACAAATATTAGACCAATGCTTATGCCCACGGTTCCTGCTGCCACTCTATGGTGAACACTTCATATCACACTTTGGAAGCCGCAGATGTTTCTTTGGGGAAATTCTTTTTTTTCTATTATAAACAATTACTGAACTAACATTGATCATTCACTGGGGAAATACTTTGTGCGCTTGATACAGTTTAATCACTGATACGTATTATCAGATAAATAGGATGACAAAAATTGGAAGAAAATAATACTAACTGGCAACCCCATGAGTGTCTATAGAAGTACGATCATGTCTGAGATTTGTCGCTTCACTTCTGAAACTTACTGTACCAACCAGGGTTGCTGGAAGGCCATGTATTTGGCAAGGTACCTGTGGATATAAGACACAAGCATACCACACATAGATCAGTATCATGGCACTTCTATACTGTCAATAAACACAGTCCATTCTGTAAAGAAGTTGAAGCTTGAGCTGTTCCCAGAAAAGGCCAAAAGTATGATACTGGAATTCTTGCAGGGCTCACAATCAGATACCACAAGTATTAATCTCTATTAGAAGTATACTGACTTTGTCCTAGTAAACTTCTTGACGTAGAAGTTGATTGCCCAGCATGGAAAGTGTTTTGTGCTATGCTGAATCATAAACACATTCCAGTTACAGAGATTGGGGTACTGCCCCTTCATACCAATGCACCAACTCACCCAGCAATTGTAGCAGAAGCAGTGAAAATATGCATGAAAACCAGCAAAAAGTTGGGGATAACATAACTGTATTACCCAAGATGAATCTATTTATGAGGTTATTTACACACTGCAAAAATGCACCAGATGAATGAAAGCCTGATTCTTGGGGTGAGGGGGCTTCCATTTTTTTTAACAAACTATCAAGGAAAGCTTATGTATGGTTCAGGTTTGAAAAGAAATGTTTGTCTTCAGCAATGTACTGAAAGATGGCACTGCAGAAAAAGTCCTCTCTGGTAAAGGTTACTATCAAGCGATTAACGCCCACATGCTTGTGTATGAGGTGATGGAAGCCCTTAGGTTTGATACATTTGAACATTGGTGATTGAAGAAGGAATCAGTATGGATGTAATGGCAGAAATAAATGAATTAATATCCTCACTGGGCAGGGAACTAAAAGAGGGTGCTCCCATAACGCAAACAGTGCACAAACTTTAAAACCTTCTACCACATTTTCCCCAAAAAAAACAAATTTTCATAGACCAGTTTTGAATCTTGTAAAAAAGTACAGCAAGACCTACCAGTTTTTGGTGTCGTAACTACTTACATATGATAGAAATCCATACTGTCAGACATTCATGCAGAGGAGGAGTGGTGAATGGCAGGAGCCAACTGCAGAAATAGTTGAGTATATAGCAGCTGCTGATAATACCAAATACATTAAAGTAGTAATGTATTATCTACATGCAAGGGGCAATCTTCAAACTGAGGCTCCTGAAATTTATGAGGCATTTAAACGTGGACACTTTACTGTGAAGCGATCTTCTTGAGAATTTAATGCAATCTGGACAGATATGGCAGTGGAATGTTCACAGAACTGTGATGCAAAAAGAAAAATAGGTCTAGTCAAGCTGGATTAAAGGGAATAACAATGAACAAGAATGCACAAACCAGGTGGTTTAAGACTCTACCATTTGCAGCTGCAATATCAACTTCAATCAGGGTGATGGCACATATGCATACCGAAGATGAGTGTCGTTATGAAGGCAGCAGTGCAAAAAAGAAAGACAATGTAACTTACGTGATCACATTATATCAGCCATTGAGAGTGGCCAGATTATTAACCATTTGTATATGGCAAAAAGCATCTGGTCTCCATAGCTGATGGCAGTGTGGCAACAGATCAAATCAGGATGATTTACTTGAGTTAAAAGAACATGGAAAAAGCATAGCTGAGTTTATGAGTACGGTAAAGTTAAGAAACTTAATCTTCACACATTCAAAGCTATAACACCGTGCAAAAAAAAAAAAAAAAAAACAAAAAAAAAAAAAAAAAAAAAAAAAAAAACAATAACACAGAAGAGGAAGGTAAATGAACTTGTAAGTGAGACCGTGTACTTGAAACGACTGGTGATGGAACTAGAAAGAGGTCATTCTGTGGAACTGAAGGAAGCTTTGAACCATGAATTGCACGACTACCCTCCATCTATTCATGGAAAGTGGAATCAGTTTGAAAGATGCCAGTGGTTGTTGGGATAGACGAGGACATTCACAAATGGAGTATAGTATCAGTAGTAGCCATGTCATAAGAAATTGGGATAGCATTCTGGCAAGTAACATAAGTAAAGTTCATTTGTTGCAATTTTTGTATGAACAGTGGTCGAATCTGGCCCATATAATTCAGAGGTGTAACTGTAGTCTTGACTGGTGAGTTTGAAAATAGGCAAGAGGTTAGAATAGAGAGGAACAGAAATACAAGTCCTAAAGAAAAGGACAAAGATGAATATCGTGAAGTTGGTATCATCCACACAAGAAGAAGCTGACACCCGCTTATTCATGTCTACAGCAGCCTGTATCCATATGGGATGTTCAAGAGTTGTAACTAAGATATCTGACTCAGACGTTGTGTGATAAGTGTATATGATTACTTAGCAGCAAAGAGGCTTGAAGGAGCTTTATACATGCAAACAAAAGACTATTTCATCCCTATTCATCAGATCATTGAGGTTATAGATGCTGATGAGGCAAAGATGCTTCCCTTAGTACATGTCCTATGGGGTATGATACTACTAGCTTCTTTTATGGTACAAGCAAGAAAACTTTCTATGCTGCGACATGTATTCATAAAGCTGACCTAGCAAGAATCTGCTCCCAGTTGGGAAACGATAACATCAGTACTTCTTTAATTGGCAAATAATTACAGTGACAAGTCAGCCACTATTGCTGCCTACCATCCACAGGAATTTAGCAATCTCAATGCACTTAGACATCACTTATATGCTAGGAAGAAGAACATAAAATTATTACCACCTACAGATGATGTCTTTCGCCAACATGTTTTAAGGACCATCTTCCAAACATGCAGACTCATCATCTCTTCCATCACCACTCAAATTTGGCTGGATGATGCTACCGAGTGGTGCAGTACATCCTGTAGTGATGACAAAAGATTCACTACCATCATCAATTCAAAGCACAGTATTCTGCAATTGGAAACAGATGTGCGTGAAAAACTGCCCTTGTAGTCATAAGCAGATGGGAATGTGATGCAGGCTTGTTCATGCCGTGAGGACCTTAGCATGTGTGTGCGAAAGCAGATGGACATATCAGATGACGACGATGATGCTTAGAGTTTCTCCAACCACAGATATTTAATAATTGATGTATATTTTGTCGTCTTGCAAACTAGTGTATATATATATATATATATATATATATATATATATAATATATATATATATATATATATATATATGCATATCTATCTTTTTATTTGTTTCTTGTTATTATGTACCTTGATGCAAATGTATAACATTATTCATCATATCACAGTTGACTTGACCGATAATTGGTGTGTTACTTCATTTTGTTTAGTGAAGATGGAAATTACGGATTTTGAGGTAACATTCAGTTTTAACCTAATAATACTGTTATTATTCATATGGAATAATACTTCTTTATATGTATATAATCCTTGACAAATTGTGCAAATTTCGAAAAATTTCTATAATTTACCCTGTAATAATTTGTGAATTACAGCTAAATCTTTGAGGAGTAACATATAACTTTTCTTTTTCGGCAAATTGGGAGGAAGAGCTGTTTTGCATATGATAAAAACAGTTTAAATGTAAATATATTTTATTCTCCTATATACGGTCACAAAGCACATTGCCTCATGGTTATCTTACCAAAACTATTAAGTGCTACTTGAACAAACAAGCATATGGCATAGCAGATAGTCAGAGTACCAGTGCTACAGAGATAGATTTATGTATGGTTCTATTTATGGCAATATCGAGATGTTCGAAAGGTCAGATTTCAAGAGCCATCCCGATTATGGTGTGGGCTACACTAATCTATCATAAAATGCATAAACTCAAAAGGGCTCCGCCGTGTAGGGTAAATCTCAATTTTGGTGGGGACTGGCTCCCCGAATAATGAGCAGACAAAAAAATGGAACAGCCGACACTGTAAACAAACAATGCAGTGGGCGATTATACACTTGTCTTGTCTTTCTTTAATAAATTATTATAAATATCTACGAAAAGACGAAGAAATGAACAGAACCTACTTATGTGGCGTATCTTTCTGTATTTACCCAACTCGTATCATTCAAAGAAAACGTTGAGTTCATTTAGAAAAACGGATCTCTAAATTAGGGGGAGACTTTAGAAATAATTTTTCAGGTACCCAGGACAGAAAAAGGTTCCCGGATTTGTATTGCTTGCGCGCGCCCCCCACCGCCCACCCCCCCCGCTAGAGGGGGCATAGATAAGTGTAGATTAAAGCCTCTTTAGCCATGATTTATACATATTTCATAAAAAAACTGTTTGAAACTTAAAGTAGAGTGGTTTTCCTACCCAAAACCGCCATAAACCCAAAATGGGTTTCCGGACCCCATGGATCGCCGGACGCTGCCCTTAATTGGGTAGTATAGCTGGCATGAAAGGGAACACCATGCTCAAACCATATCTGGTTGCTTATTTCACATTCAAAAACAAAATAGGTACCAGCTTCTGTCAGTTTCGATAAATCTGGGAAATTAGCAAAAGTGGCTTTTGATTCAGAAATATTGGCGACAAATGCATACGAATGGAAAATATTATAACAATCATAAAAAGAAAACTAGGAATAATATAAATGAAATAAGTGAAAAGGAAAATATTTTCAGAAACGCCATAATTATCGAATCAAAGTATGATCGGAACAAGAAGCGAGATTATTTTAGATTTAGGCCTATATTTCCCTGAATATAAGGAACAGAAGAATATTAATTTTTGCCGATATTTATAATTATTGATATACCCTATTAAGTTATGAAGAACCTCGTAATTTCAATTGAAAATGAATATATTACATACGAGTGATGTATTCAGAAATGTGCCTTTTTATGTGTTTAAAAAATCTGTACATAATTTAAACTGCTCACTTAATTAAACAAAAACTAAAATTGACTTGAATTATATATATTATGCGACTTTTTGTCTTCCAATTCGAGGAAAGCTTTGACTTCCGTCAGTCCATGAATGTGATGAATTCGTTAGCTTGATTAGTATGTATTTTATTAATTATATTAAAACAGTAATTTGAAATTATTATTTGTGCGCGTTATTGAAAAAAACAAGCAACTGTAGACGACTCGCAAATACATTATAAACTATTACCAAAAAGTTATTTGGAGATGCGGGGTATCGATCCCCGTACCTCTCACATGCTAAGCGAGCGCTCTACCATTTGACCTACATCCCCACCTTGAGAGGGAAACGTTGAGAGAAAGTTCCAATTCCACTTAAATACTTTGTGGCTCCGGGTATGGGGTCGAGAGCGGCGCCCCGTAACTTATTCTCGGTCACTCCGTTTTCTATGCAACCCCACCGATTGGGCCCTATGGACGATAGACTGTCAAATGACATCGCGCATAAGTATGTACACCATATCTTCTTAATACACTCGCCACACACCACATATGTATATATATATATATATATATATATATATATATATATTATATATATATATATATATATTTATACACACACACACACACACACACACACACACACACACACATATATATATATATATATATATATATATATATATATATATATATATATATATATATATATATATATTACAGATAGTCATATTAATCGAGAGCGGCCTCTGTTCCATAGCATTATTACTGCCACTGCTTTCTATGCAACCCCCGACAGTAGTACTGTGACACGGCACGTTGGTCCTATGGACGACTGACCATAGATATAGAGGAGAGACTGGACAGCGTAAAGTTGCCAAACCAGTTGTGACGTACACTGCACGGCGTCATAACTATGCAATGATTCTTATGTAAACAATGGCGTAACACCATACAATCTAATGGGAACCCTGTACTCTTTAAAACGTGTTTACGTGGATGTTTGTTAAGGCGGTCAAATGCTTTATTCACCATTTACTAAATACAATATGTCATTTATGCAGAAATCAAAATTTTTAATTTTGCCGTTATATTTCTTCTACAGTTAAGCCGTAAAGTTTTGTAGATATGACAACTACATTATTGTTGTTTTCTAAGCATTCTTAAAAGATGGTAAATTATCTTTGCCACCATTTACCAAGGACAATGTGCACTATATGTAGAAATAAAAATTTCGATTCTGGCTGCTGTAGTCGGTGTACACTGAGCAATATAGTTGACCAATTTGTCGACGTTTGTGCTTTTCTCTCCACCATAAATTTACAGTCCTGTTTCACTCTCTAGAGGCAGAACTAATTATTATCGTTCTGTATTCATGGGTCAAACTGACACACAATAAAATTTGACAACAGTATGGTAAAATAATTGTCATCTACAACGCTGTCATCCCATAATAAGATTCATCCATAGTCATAATATTAATATCAATAATAGCCTAGGTTCAATAGCCTGATACCGAACAGTCAATATTCACTAGTCTGTACTGCTGGTTGAGATGAGAAGTGAAGAAAGCTTATTAGGTTTCCAATTTGAGCCCACTTTTGGATCTCGGATGTCTGGACAATTAGATAATAACACAGGGATTCCCGGGAAATACAATTCTTTTTTAAATATAGTTTCATTGTTAAGCAAAGTAAATGTTTCATTCGGATTAAAAAATAAAATCTTAATAATAGGGATGATAAAACAAAAACACCATTAATTTTACTGGCATTGATGATAGGAATATCAAGGAATATAACTTTCAATGAGTTACATTAGCAAATTTGGTGTATACTTTCAAAGTATTTACAACTGATTTGCATTTTTTGGTTGTCATGTATTAATGATAATTAATTAATGAGTATACAGAAAATACTATGTCTCCATTTGTGACACTAATTTATATCTATTTTGAAAGCTGCATCAGTGTAATGCAGAGGTTATAAAAAATTATATATATATATATATATATATATATATATATATATATAAAGGTTTTTTTGCCACGAAGGAAAAAATGAAAAAGCGAGATAGCCATGTACTTTCGGTCCTGTTCGGACCCTTCACTCAGTAAAGGGTCCGAACAGGACCGAAAGTACTTGGCTATCTCGCTTTTTCATTTTTTCCTTCGTGGCAAAAAAACCTTTATTTATACATAGCATCACGTTTTATATACTTCGTGATCAAGTTATTCATATATATATATATATAGAATATATATATATATATATATATATATATATTATATATATATATATAATATATATATATATACATATATATTAACTTGTGTTTTTATTTTTCAATAAATCTTTTGATGGAACCTCTCTGCTCATAATAGAAGCCTTTTCAGAGTTATGTGATTTTATTTTCTTTGCGGAACAATTACTTTTAATAAAGCACAGTATCATTTTAGTTTTTGCTCAAAAAATAATTGTATTCTCGTTATCAAGGAAAATATACTTAAACCTTTTTTTTATATAATCGAGCTTATATTGAACTGAGAACAGAAACCGATACTGGGATGCAGAGGATATAAGAATATATAAAAAAAGTAAGACGTACGAATATGTTGAGAGAACACTTAATTACTATCAGAATAACCAGCTAGATAGTAATTACTTATCAAACATTGTGTTAAATTATTTGGTTCTTTTTAAGTTTACAGGAATTGTTTCAAACGATATGACTTTGGTGGAGCTAAAGAAATGATAATAATAGCAAGGGCTAGAAAATAAATAAATATGCCCATTAATTACAGTTGCACAAAGTAAACAGTGAGCGGTTCCAGATATGGCAAATTTATCATAATTTTGAAATCAGAAGGTTCTCTGGATTTCTGAGTTAACTTTGTAAATATAACTTTTAACTGATATGAAATATTTTCCAGTGTTAGGACTACATTAGTAATATGTATTTAAATTAAGTATGTAAACCTGGGCTCTCACAAATTTTTATAATTGTAACCAAATTTTTGGAGACGCTGGATATCGATCACCAGGTTTCTCACATACAAAAGGAACGTCCTCCCACTTAACATAGCCCATCCAGCCTAGCTTCCCACAATAAATGCAGTTAATTCTTTGTGCTCCTTTCCATCTGCTCTTGGTGTCCGTCATATATATATATATATATATATATATATATATATATATATATATATGTATATATATATATATATATAATTATATATATATATGTATGTATGGTATATGTATATATATATATATATATATATATATATATATATATATATATATATATATATATATAGATAGATATAAAATATTTTATCTTAAATCACCGAAAAGGTATAAACGTGATTATTATACGTATAAAGTTACAGCCACGAAAGAAAGAGTGAAACGAAGAGATGTTAGTGCTTTCGTCTTATTACCAAAACACAATGGCACAGGTCTTGGTAATACGACGAGATACTAGTATCTCATCGTTTCACTTTTTCCTTTGTGTTTATAACTCTGTTGATATGTGTACTACCAATATATATATATATAAGATATATATATATATATATATATATATATATAGATTATATATCACTATATATATATATATATATATATATAGATATATATATATACTATATATATATAATATATATCTAAGGCAATTCTGTCTGCTGTTCTGTCTGTTTGTTTGTATGTTCGCTATACACGCCCAGAGTATGATATCTACGGGCTACCTATTTTTTTCCAAAGACTCCCCACCATCAAAAGGAAGGTTTCAGCCAATATCCGAAACTCGAAGGCCGTTTCTGAGGTGAGTCATAACCCCTCTTTGATATCCATTCATTTTTTTACAACTTTCGGAGTTGATATCTATGAAAAAGTGTTTCTATAGGTACAAACAGGCTCCCCACGATATGGGGCCATAAGGCAACCTCAGTAGCAAGGGGGGGCAGCCCCTCTCTGGAAATGGGAGTTATGAGGGTTCCCACAATATTATGGGGCAAGAAGCCTACGTCCTTTCGACTTACCGAACAGGGGAGAAGGGGGTCGTAGCCTACCTACCCGACCATGATAGCACGGGGTTGCCAGCACCCCTTGGGAATTATGGCCCAAATGGCCGAAGATGGGCCGGATCTGCGTTAAAATTTGATACCACAAGTTAACATAAATGACTACAAACGCATTTAACATCAACATAGGAGTTTAACTAAAGGCTGAGTTTTATATAGGGCCATTTAAAAGGGGTTCGAGATGAAACATCTTTCCGAGCACAAATTATCACAAAAATCAGCTAATATTAAAAACTTTAAGATAAAGCATGTTTATCTAGGGCCATTAAAAGGGGGTTTGCGATGGACATCTTTCCCGAGCATAAATTTTCACAAAAATCAGCTAAAATTAAATCAGTTAAAACTTTAAGATAAAAACATGTTATTTTATTTTAAAGTTTTAAGTTATTCAATTTATCTGATTTTGTGATAATTTGTGCTTTTAACTTGTAAACAAATTATTATTAAAAAGCTTTCAATTTTTGCAGACTGATGACGTGTTGAAGCAACATGAAACGTTTCATAATGAAGTATGTTTCTTAGACTGATGCTTTCCTTGGACTCCTGGATGTTTGTCAACGATCTTCCTCCGATGTGTATATATATATAATATATATTATATATATTATATATATATATATATATATATATATATATATATATATATATATATTTTTTTTTTTATTCTGGCTTTCCCCACCAAATTACCATTGTTTTAAAGTTGGTAGTTCCAGGATGGTTTCAATCATGTGATTCGCGAAAGAAAAATTCTGGGAGGAGATTTACTATCCGGCGTTACTCGCCAGCTACATGATATCATGCATATGTTGACAAAAGTAAGAAGGCATTTGCAGAAAAAATGAACCAAAAGACATTTTCTCCTGGTGGGATCGAATTCAAGGAATATATTCCCTCAATACTTCACCGAAGTATTTGATTGCGACAAGTAGATTTCTAGATACAGGACAAATCAGCACGTGAAGCGGCTGGAGAGGGAGGCAGAAAGCACTGATCCGAATCGAGTGTCAGATGGGCAGAATAAGGTCGGAGCCAGCATATATTTTGTGAACTAGCTGACCTGATGAATTCCCCTCTGTCTCCCACCCCTGATATTGCCTTTCCAACAAGTTTCTTGGTTTCTCACCCTCTGCGGCAAAAAAAGTTGTTGAGTTAGTAGAGGTCGAGCTCAAAAGAGTTTATCAGGTCATCTGTACACTTATCACAGTGTACTAGTGACCTTACCCAATTGTAAAATTGGGTTTTATAGTTTATTACATTGGTCCTCTATAAGTTCGCATGTGTATTTAATTGTCATTTGTGTTTACCGTGAATACTCTGGCATTCATCTAAATATGCTTACGCATCATCATGAACTTCGTGGATATTTATATCTGAACACAAGGAATTATGAGTCTTGTTTATATTACAGAAAAATCAGCGAAGTAAACAAAATTCTGTTAAAGAATGCTGGTACGCATGGTTGCACTTTAATAGATCAAGGTCCCTTCTAAAATTACAGAAACCATTTCTTACCACGGGTTCAAATTAAATTTGTTTGAGAGAGAGAGAGAGAGAGAGAGAGAGAGAGAGAGAGAGAGAGAGAGAGAGAGAGAGAGGTTATTTTAAAGAGACTTATCCTTGTATTCCAGTATTGTTGTAGAAAACCAAAAAAGCCAATAATTTTAATTAGTAATATATATATATATATATATATATATATATATATATATATATATAAATATACATTTGTATATAATATATATATATATATATGATATATATATATATATATATATATATACACACACACACACACACACACACACACATATATATATATATATATATATATATATATATATATATATAGATATATATGTATATCTATATATATATATATATATATATATATATATATATATATATATATATATATATAGATATATATACATAGTATTTATGTGTGATGGTAGGTACCGTACATATGCACAATATGTATCGCATGCTAAATGCATAAAATAAAAACGGCAGGTACATTTTTTAACGAACTGATTGTTGACGAAGAAGTACAAAAAATAAAAATAAATAAATAAATAAAAGCAGTGTGAAGGACATACTAATTCACTTCGCCAAGGTTAGTGATACTACGTGACATATTAAAAAGTAGAATTTAAAAAAAAGTAAAAAAGCGCCAATTCAGCATCTGAATTAGGTTAACGATCGCCGTTAAGTGAGGGACCACACAGTTTTTTTTTATGGAGAGCTGAGGGTGTGGTGGTAGACTTCCTTAAAAGTACACAGTTATATATGAATTTTATCCATTTACGTTTGCATGATGCTATCTATAAAAATGTTACACTCTAACATACTTCTTCTGCAGATGACGGAAGCCATCTATGTGCAGGTCCAGCATTCATTTCGAAGCCTGATCGAATTCTGTAAACTGAGCCTCAGGATGTTAACAGGTTTATTGAGGCTCCTCGGCCATCTGCTACCAAACGTTCATCAAGAGCTGCTCGAATTGACTTCTGCCGGACAAATGACCAAATCATGCTGCCATTCAAACCATAAGACGTCGCACTGATAATTGCCCGGCTTGCTAAAAGAGCCTTCTTTTTGAGATAAGTCATTTAGTATATTCTCTTTGCAAAAGAGCTTTTGATTATGTTTAGAAACAGAATACTATCCATCAACATAGGATATCATATCTGTTTGACTGAAAGGTAAGCACGGAACTAAGAAAGGCATTACTGCGAAAGAACAAATCAAGATAAAGCACGAACAAGAGATGTAGTCATTAGAAGGGATATATACTCTCATATAAATGTACATTGTAATGTAAACTAAAGAGGCACTGGAAAGGCAAAAGTCTGAAATCTAACCTTATTAATAAATCTTTTCCCTTCATCAGCGTTAGAAGTTTACTTTTTTCATTAAAATTGAATATTTCAGTCGTTTGCTCTTTTGATGTCTATCTAGCATATATCTGTATTCCCTCTTGAAGATGAGCCATCTTTTGTCTACAGTATAATGTACATTGACCTTATATTTCATGTTCCTTTTTTGTTGAACTGAATATCTTTATAAGCTTTTTTTTACAAATTTTTTTTTTACAATTTTTATTTTTTATTTTTTTTTTACACAATATCAATGAGGCAAAGTCGAAGATAATCGTATGTTAACTCATACCGTCATTTCCGCACTTTGGAGTTGCTAGGTTCAGGCTTTGATCAACATATTTTGATTCATTGCAACAATTTTACAAGTTTATTGATTTTTCTCTCTTATGAAGAATTTCATAAGTGTGCTCGTGAATTTGGAAAATTGTTATTTTTCTGAAGATAGAAAGGGATGACAAAACTTACACAACTAGCTAGTTTACATTTCTATTGAAGCCACCAAACACTTCTGAAAGTCTGGTGCTAATGCATAAAAATCATCATTTATTTCCCTTCATCCTAATTGGATTAAATTCCACGAGGTAATTGATTAGACATTCAGTGACGAACCAGATCAGAATTACCGTTCATTTTGTGTGCCTAGCTAATTATAATGAAGTTTAGGTGAGCAGAACTTTCACTCACTCCTTGTTAGTGTTTGAGAAACGTTTACCGTCAAACATCTAGCATCTTCCATCATCTCCTGACAGCAGATAGCAAAGGATTCAGACTAATGTCTGCATTTTTATGATCAATTATTCGTCTGGGTTCTGTTCTGTGGTCTAACTTGAGTCCTCTTGTATACGCCCATGGTATGAGTTAACATACGATTATTTCGACTTTGTCTCTCTTGGAATAACGCGAGATAAACTACATTTTCATATAAATTTCCTGCACTCATGTATGTTACTACAAGCGCTACATAGTAAATACATACCTACATATTTACAAACATTTTCTCACTTACATTTTATTTCTATGCTATTGAGAAAATACCTTTACACAAAAGTATTACTAATTAATTTGTACTCTCTCTCTTTCTCTGTGTATATATATATATATATATATATATATATATATATATATATATTATATATATATATGTAATGATATATGTGTGTTCAACATTGTTCAAACAAACCAAGAATTTAAAAAGCCGCATAAACAGAAACATCACACACACAGATACACGCACACACACACAGACACACACACACACACATATATATATATATATATATATATATATCTAATATATATATATATATATATATATATAGATATATATATATATATATTATATACGTGTGTGTATGTGGGTTTTGTGTGTGAATGTATGTGTATATGCGGCTTTTTAAAATCCTTGGATTGTTTGGACAATCTTGAACACACACAAACACACAAATACACACACACACACACACACACACACACACACACACACACATATATATATATATATATATATATATATATATATATATATAAAGAGAGAAAGAGAGAGAGAGAGCGAGAGAGAGAGAGAGAGAGCACAAATCAACTAGTGGGTGCATGTATGTAGCGCTGTAGTAACATTCATGAAGGCAGGAAATTCATTTGAAAGGTAGTTTATCTCGCGTTATATATATATATATATATATATATATATATATATATATATATATATATATATATATTATCCACAAATACTTTGTAGTTACTGGATATTTTGTCATATCCAGTTCACTACCCACCTTGGGGAATAACTTACACCCAAGCGAATTTATAATCAGTGCTTCGTCACAAGTGGGATTCGAACCGCTGCCTGGTTTAGAGACAATGATGTACATTGATTTTTGACCACAGCTTAGCCATCAAGAAAGTATTAACTCATGTCGACTCTGCTATACGTGTACCTTGGAATTAGGGTTTTGTTCTTAAAATCGATATCAACCCACCTCCAGCATGATAGCTGACTGATAAATTTTGTAACAGGTGGCTGATTATGAATTTTTATCACATGTATCGCGACATTTTCTATTTTTATAAACATTCAATCCCAAGCTCAGTTGAATATCCAATTCACTATTCATCAGGAATAATTTACACCTGAGGGAAATTATAACTGATATGTTTTCATCACAGTGGTGTTGGAGCCGCTGTCTGGTTTAGAAATTACGATGTGCAGTGACTTTTGACCGCTGAGCCATCAAGAGTCTGTGATATATATGCCTTCGAATTCATTTTTTTTTGTAATTAGAACTGATATCAAATCACCCCCACATCCGATTGGTAACAGGTGGCTAATTATGAATTTTTGTCACATATACCCAAAAATTTCTTTATGTTCATTGGTGACGAATCTCCTATCAAGTTATAATACTCCTTGGGTGTAAGTAATTCCCAAGGCATAAAGAAGTGGATATTGAATATTTATGGCCTTAATATTTGTGAATATAGATAATGGCCGCAATGTAAGTGACAGGAATTTCTCAAATTTACCAGACAGCTTTCACGTTGGAGGTGGGTTGATATCTATTTTAAGTACAAAACCTTAATTCGAAGGCATATGCATAGCATATTCAGTATCAACTTGTACCGCTATTGATGGCTTATTGGTCGAAAGTCTGTGTTCAAATCCTACTGGCGATGAAACACTTATCACTTATAATTCCCCTCGGTATATAGTTATTCCCGAGGTAGAGTGAACTCGATATTAACGTTATCCGTGGCTTAGTATTTGTAAATATGTCTTTGTTTATGTGTTTTCAACACCGCTATAATGTAAGAAAATTAGATTTTGACAATAGTGCATAAGCGCCTGACCCGAAAAGCTGAAGACAAATTAATATTTCCACCCCCCCTTTCCCTACAGTTTGTCGAAAACCTAAAGCTGATCTGTACTGAAAAACGAATGGACAAATTGTACATTTGGTGGTGGGATATAACTGAGCAAATATAAATTTTTTATTTGTGCTCAGTTTCGCTTTATATAAGGAATTGTGTTCTATGAAGACAATGGTTGCGATGACAAACTGCAGCTCCTGAAAGAGAAGAAAATCGTTCGTTTTTTTATTCTTTCATATAATTGGCCGACGAAAATAAATGGTCAAGCGCAAGGACACAAGTTTAAAGCATAAGCAATAAACTTGCTACAGAGAAGGCAATAAACTGTGCTACATTCTTGTGACAATCTTTCTTTGCAATCGACTGGATGTTTATGTTCATACCCAGGGATCCCTAACTACCCCACATCAACCGCCAAAAATGCTTAAGCCTCTAAGACTGAGTAACGGGTCCCAATCTCATGAGATATAATTAAGAACTTTCCGGTTAGTGATTGCTCGATCGTAAATCAGTCGTAAACGTCTAACTTCGAAGTTTCCTTTGACAGATAAGAGGCAAATGCGACATCATCTAATGGCGTCATTCAAGAAGAAAAGTGGTCTTTGAGATTTGACCTCGACAAGGAGAAATTGGCAGGTGTAACACTGTTTTATCAAAATCAGTTTTGAGCAGAGGTACCTGTCTTTCTGGAAAGGTCTAGTTCTTCAAGGAGGTCTTTGAAAATGTCGAATAAACTACAGAAGTACTTGTTCCAAGTCCCGGGTTTCATACGCCTTCTTACGTGGATTTGATAATATTCACAAGCACACGGATTTACGTGATACATTGAAATATATATATATAATCTAACAGTGTTCAATAGATATAAAAAGGACACCCATTAAAACACTATGCACGTTGCAACCCATAATATTATTCGAATACTTCTATTCCTGATCACTGGTGAAATATGGAGGAAAACGATAGGTGACAAAGAGTATTATAAAGCATGGGCAGGTGATATGTATGGTTGCAACATATATATATATATATATATATATATATATATATATATATATATATCTATATATATAAATATATATAGTATATATATATATATATATATATATGTAATATATATATATATATATACATATATATATATATATATATATATATATATATATATATGAAGTAATAAACTATATTTCGTATCGAAATATAGTTTATTACTTCATATATATTATATATATATATATAATATATATATATATATATATATAATATATGAAGTAATAAACTATATTTCGATCGAAATATAGTTCAGTTGCCAGAGACACGTTAGAGTTAGGGTATATAATTGACTGGGAAGGAGCGGAAGTAATCTACAAAGATAATAACGCGTTTGAGTTTAGCAAATCATTTACCCAAGAGGATGCATTTTTTAATTATTTTGATTCTTAAAACTGTAAATATTAGTACAGATGTTGTTTGCCCCAGTCCTACTGCCCAGGTTGTCTCTCTTTCTCCCGCCCACAGTATTGGAAGGAAGAGCCCCCATTGCAGGTGCCGATGCAGAAGGTATGGACGCATGGAACAGCCGAACAGACAAAGGACACTATACTCTGTTTTTTTTCATCTGTCCATCCGCCTGTGGTGTTTTTTGTATGGTAACACTGCGTCCCGGGTTTCTTTAGATAGTTATATTCAGCTTACATTCAACGATTGATAATAATATCCTATTTCGAATATTAACTGTGTAATTCGCGTACAGGTATATTATTAAAACACTTTCAGTTGCAAATGTACACCCAGATATCCTTTTATTTACCTAAAACTTACACATAGCGTAACTATCTAAAGCCCGGGGCGCAGTGTTACCATACAAAAACAGAGTAATAGTGGTTCAACCACGGCGACTGGCTCGTCTTTTGACCAGACAATATTTGAATAAGGGAATAACAGGATTAGCATAGTTTTTGTAGTTGTTATCTCCCTTTTCTGTCCTTCGTGACTTCATGTATCAAAAGGATAAATCAGTACGGCTGATGAGGTCTATGATCAAGCAGACGAAAGCTCCCGTCATAAAAGAATTTTTTAATACCACTTCTTACATAAGTGTGGACTTTTATTACTTCAAAATATTCCAATCACGTTATGGTGATTTTTTTGAGATATATATATATATATGTGTGTGTGTGTGTATGTGTGTGCGTGCGCGTGTGTCTTCGCGTGATTATAAGTATTTTATTTAACATCGAGCAATTCTCCTTCACAATGAGTAGTTTCCTAGATAAGAAAGAAAACAATCACTGCCATATTTACGATATTGCTGCATAGTTTAGGATGAATACGTTATGCAGAAAATATTTTACAGTACAGAATACTCTGTGCAATTAAGTACTCTCGTTTCCAATACTATTTTCGTTCTTTCCAACCTGGCATCCTCTATTCTCTCCACAAGACCGAGTTATCTTGAAAAAGTCTGATTCATATCGTTTTCAACCCCTACGCAAATCCGCATTGATCACCCCTCTAGTTCTTATGATACTGTAAAGACTACATAAAATATTCACCTCCAGATCTTCATTGCAACCAACCATCCACGTTTCACTCCTATAGAGAAGAGTTAGCTTTACAATCCCTTCATAGATGCAACCTAAGCTTCCGTAGACAATTTCACGTCAATGTTTTGGACACGTTCTGCCATCTTTCTTGCTTCACCTACTCAATGACTCATCTCTTTCTCTCGCCTTGCCAGCAACCAAAATCTACAATCCCAAAAACGTAGAAGATCTACTGCTTCCATCTTCTCACCTTACTTTGCAATAAAGAGGGTTGCCCTGTGAAAATAATATATCGCCCACTATATTAACATTCCGTGATGTGACTAAAAAAAAACAAAGCATTGTTTTGCTGCAAATGCCGCTATAGTCGAAAATAAATGTGAATTACAAACCAAACGACGAGCAAATAGTAGATTTGTGTACTGCTATATTCATAACCAATACACTAATTATAAAAAAAGTGCACCTGCCAGACTTTATGAAAGGTATCATGCCTGGGTGGAATAAAAGGATTGGTTGTGCAAAAAAAAAAAAAAAAACAAAAAAAAAAAAAGAAAAAAAAAAATTCCGATTTAGCTATTTATGTCTATGAAATTACTATTCTCTCTATGCTGCTCTGCCGCTCAAGCTGATGTCTTTATAAAGAAAACTGCATGCAGTCTACGATAGGTTCATGGCAAACGGACTAATAAAACAAGTGACTTTAAATCTACGAAAAGGACGCTTCAACACGGCGTAACCAACAGAACGGTTGGGACTTTGATGATAATGCAATATGCCATACTTGAAATAAGGCGTTAATGAGTTAATCACCGGAATGTAGATATACCAGTGTAACTGAAGATAGCCCAAGAAAATTCATCAGTGTTACATTTATTGTTCAGTACAAAAGTTATCCATTTTACACCTTATTCACCTTTAATCTTATACAGAAGTAGAAAATAATGACTAAAACTTCCAACAGCATGAAATTCTCGTTTTATCAGTGTCTGATTATGCGTTTATAATCCCAAGCATTTTAACCACTTTTTATCTTAATTTCGGTTATTATACATTGGAGGTTTTACGATTTTTCTTACACCCACCAGTTCCTTATTCTGTAGGAAATTAGAAAATGAACTTAGATACATAAGTATCAAGTCATCTCTAATTGGTAGCTTTCAGTAGTAGTAACGAAGGCTACTGAACATCGACCATCAAAGCGCGTAAGATTCTTTAGGAAGCATTATAAAAAGCGGTAACTGCCTGAAGTAAAGCTGTTGAGCGGCCGATGGTTGCAACATTCTTAGTTCTTTTCTGTTCTACAAAGCGTTGGGGTATGAGGGAGGTACACTTAATGCAAGTTTTTTTTTTTTAATATAATGAAATATTACAGCAGAAAAAATTCCCGTCATAAATAGAATTTTGTGTGCATGGATAGCACTGTCATTTTCTAGTACAAGTCTTGGAATTCGAAACAAGGAAAAATGTTTCAGGAAGTTTTCTCCAATGTGGTTTAACATTTGCTCAAAGCCGCTCTAAAATTTAAGCGAACATTCAACACTTGAAAATGTCTTGCCTTGATTTCCCGGTGAGCATCTTATATTCATGCGTGTCCGTAATCTTTTCCTTCTTTTAGAAGTACTGCTACTACTACTGCTACACTACTACTGCTGCTGCTACTACTACTACTGCTACTAACTACTACTATGCTGCTGCTACTACTACTATTGCTACTACTATTACTACTATACTATTAAAATAATAATAAATGAATGTGGCGCCGTGGGAGGAGTGGGTTAGGTCGTCAATAGATTTAAAACAAGTTAAGCAACATTGGGGCTGGTCAGTCGTTGGATGGGTGACCGCTCTCCTCGGCGTTGATTCCTTGGGAAAGGATCTTTACCATAATTTCCTCAGCCTACTCAGCTGTAAATGAGTACCATATCCCTGATGGGATAGGGGGCTTAAATTAAACAAAAAGCAAAAACCAGCCAATGATGGAAAGAAATGAAGGAATAAACGACAACGACGTAAATGGAACCTCTGGCAAACAGAGGAGCTTCGTCCGGCAACCAGGTATTCAACCCAATTGAAGGGGAAGACGGTCAGGTACTTGGAGGTCGTCATCCAGCAACTGATCACCACAACGACAGTAATCAACAGCCTGAGATTGGAGCTACAGAGCAAAAAGGAAGAAATGGGACAAAAGAAGAAAATAAGGAAATATGGAAATGCTACATCAGAAGCAACCCGACGGAGAGAGGATATAGAAGAAGATTGGTCAACATCTGGAATGAGAGGAATAACACACCCCCCAAACAGAGCAGAGGCTGGCAGACCAAGTAAGGAACATAAAGAAAAAGAACTGGCTCTCCCCAACAGAAAGAGAAGAACTTGGAAAAGGGAAAAATGTCCACACGACAAACGAATTACACGAAGACCGAAAACTAGAGAGATGATGCCACAGAAGACGACAGGGAGGATGAGGTATCAAACAAACGATACACGAAGAAACACCGACGAAGTAACAGAGAGGACGGAATGGGTGTAGAAGATGAGACAATGGATGGAGCCAGATACAGAGAGAACAAAGATCCCCTCATGAAAGCCTACAACACCAAGAAATTAAGGGAGAAAACAAGTGAGGTCAATGAAATAATGGGCATAATACACACCACCAGTATCACAGAAACAAATAACTTGACATATGCAGGAGCAAGATTAGTAGCAGAACTGATGGGGATTCGAACACCAACACCACCAGCACAACCAACCCAACAGAAACCAAAACAGCAACCTCCTTGGAAAAGGCGCCTGGAAAAGCAAATCATGGTGATGAGATCTGACTTGAGTAAACTGAAAGAGGTGGCAGAAAAAAGGCTAAGAAGCAAGAAAACAAGGAGGAACTCAACGAGAAATACAAAGTACAAGAGAGGGGACTAAACACAATAGAAGATGTGTAAAAAACAGAGGCTTAAGGCCAAGGCACATAAGATCCAACGGTACATGAACAGGAATAAGGGGATACCAAACAGAACAAACATATTCGGGACCAACCAGAAAATACTATACAGCCAACTAAGAGGGGAAGACAACCACCAAGAAATTCCTGAAGCCAAAAACCAAGTAAGAGACTCTGGGAAAACATCTGGAGCAATCCGGTATCACACAACAAACATGCAACATGGCTCCAGGAAGTCAAGGAAGAAGAAACAGGGAGAATAAAACAAAGATTCACAGAGATCACGACAGACACAGTCAGACACAACTAAAGAAAATGCCAAACTGGAAAGCCCGGTCCCTATGAAGTCCATGGATACTGGCTCAAAAACTTCAAGGCCCTACACCCACGAATAGCAGAACAACTCCAGCATTGTATCTCAAAAATCACCATGCACCCAAATGGTTACGACCACAGGAAGAAAACATCCTTAGTACAAAAAGACAAGAGTAAGGGAAATATAGCCAGTAACTACAGGCCTATCACCTGCCTACCAATAATGTGGAAGTTACTACAGGTATCATCAGTGAAAGGCTAATAATGTGGAAGTTACTAACAGGTATCATCAGTGAAAGGCTATACAACTACCTAGAGGAGACAAACACCATCCCCCACCAACAGAAAGGCTGCAGAAGGAAGTGTAGGGGCACAAAAGACCAGCTCCTGATAGACAAAATGGTAATGAAGAAACAGTAGGAGAAGGAAAACCAACCTAAGCATGGCATGGATAGACTATAAGAAAGCCTTCGACATTATACTACACATATGGCTAATAGAATGCCTGAAAATATATGGGGCAGAGGAAACACCATCAGCTTCCTCAAAAATACAATGCGCAACTGGAATACAATACTTACAAGCCCTGGAAAAAGACTAGCAGAGTTAATATCAGGAGAGGGATCTTCCAGGGCGACTCACTGTCCCCACTACTCTTCGTAGTAGCCATGATTCCCATGACAAAAGTACTACAGAAGATGGATGCCGGGTACCAACTCAAGAAAAGAGGCAAACAGAATCAACCATCTGATGTTCATGGACGACATCAGCTGTATGGTAAGAGCATCAAGGAAATAGATACCCTAATCCAGACTGTAAGGATTGTATCTGGGGACATCAGGATGGAGTTTGGAATAGAAAAACGTGCCTTAATCAACATACAAAAAGGCAAAATAACGAGAACTGAAGGGATAAAGCTACCAGATGGGAGGGAGCAACATCAAACACATAGCATGAGACAGGATACAAATATCCTGGGAATAATGAAGGAGGGGATATAAAACACCAAGAGATGAAGGACACGATCAGGAAAGAATATATGCAGAGGACTCAAGGCGATACTCAAGTCAAAACTCAACGCCGGAAAATATGATAAAAGCCTAAAACACATGGGCAGTGCCAGTAATCAGATACATCGCAGGAATAGTCGAATGGACGAAGGCAGAACTCCGCAGCATAGATCAGAAAACCAGGAAACATATGACAATACACAAAGCACTACACCCAAGAGCAAATACGGACAGACTATACATAACACGAAAAGAAGGAGGGAGAGGACTACTAAGTATAGAGGACTGCGTCAACATCGAAAAATAGAGCACTGGGCAATATCTGAAAACCAGTGAAGACGAGTGGCTCAAGAGTGCATGGGAAGAAGGACTAATAAAAGTAGACGAAGACCCAGAAATATACAGAGACAGGAGAAAGACAGACAGAACAGAGGACTGGCACAACAAACCAATGCATGGACAATACATGAGACAGACTAAAGAACTAGCCAGCGATGACAATTGGCAATGGCTACAGAGAGAGCTAAAGAAGGAAACTGAAGGAATGATAACAGCGGCACAAGATCAGACCCTAAGAACCAGATATGTTCAAAGAACAATAGACGTAAATAACATCTCTCCCATATGTAGGAAGTGCAATACGAAAAATGAAACCATAAACCACATAGCAAGTGAATGCCCGGCACTTGCACAGAACCAGTACAAAAAGAGGCATGATTCAGTGGCAAAAGCCCTCCACTGGAGCCACTGGGCAAGAAACATCAGCTACCTTGCAGTAATAAGTTGTACGAACACCAACCTGAAGGAGTGATAGAAAAACGATCAGGCAAAGATCCTCTGGGACTATGGTATCAGAACGGATAGGGTGATACGTGCAAACAGACCAGACGTGACGTTGATTGACAAAGTCAAGAAGAAAGTATCACTCATTGATGTCGCAATACCATGGGACATTAGAGTTTTATTGAAAGAGAAAGAGAGGGAAAAATGGATAAGTATCAAGATCTGAAAATAGAAATAAGAAGGATATGGGATAGCCAGTGGAAATCGTACCCATAATCATAGGAGCACTAGGCACGATCCCAAGATCCCTGAAAAGGAATCTAGAAAAAAACTAGAGGGTGAAGTAGCTCCAGGACTCATTCAGATGAGTGTGATCCTAGAAACGGCACACATAGTAAGAAAAGTGATGGACTTCTAAGGAGGCAGGATGCAACCCGGAACCCAACACTATAAATACCACCCTGTCGAATTGGAGGACTGTGATAAAGCAAAAAAAAAAAAAAATAACAATAATAATAATAATAATGATAATGATAATAATAATAATAATAATAATAATAATAATAATAATAATAATAATAATAATAATAATTATTATATTATTATTATATATTATTATTATTATTATTAGAGGAGTCCCTCTCTCAGTGTAGTTGTTGCATTAAAAAATAATTGGTTTTTCAATGATATTCAGTTTGATGGAAGTCTCCTCAGTTTCTTTCTGAATCTTATAACTTAAAAAGTATCTTGACCTCAAAGAATCTGTTATACCAGTGTCTCGTGGGAAGAACGCCCCATAAGCATAAAACTGCTAAATATTATGACTTGACGAGCATTGACATATAGTACTCTGAACTCTTAACATGTTCGGGATCCAGGTTCTCTGTGCAACCGGTTCCTCAAAACGCTAAGGAAAGATGAATGAATCTACGACTCAGATTTAGGCAGTCGTAAATCATTCTCGCTTCTCAGTCGCATGATTAGTTGTATGTCCACTTTTAAGACAAGTTAACAGCCTTATGCCATGGTCGGTTTGAATTACATCAGAGAAGTCGAATAAAAAATCTATTGCTTGATTTTCTTTTTTAAAGAGAGAGGCTTTCAGTTCTTCACAGGTAACTGCTTTTGGAAATGGGTTTGGAATTTGAAATGCTATTTTGGTAAAATTAAGAAATTCGGTACCTTTATAATAAACAAGAATATGTTAGTTAAAAAAGCTGTCTTAAAAGTATTAAACCTAGTCATCCACTTTTTAATTGTCTTAAAGGAGGAGTGAAAAAAAAATGGATAAGGAAACTAAGCAATAGAGCTTTCTGAGGGGGAAGAATTGAATTGCAGCTATATACGATACAGAGTAATGATTTGCAAGAAATATGTAACCCATCTTCAGAAAAATAAAATTATGTTTATAAAAAGTGTACCATGTTCTTTTCTTTTCTTCTTATTACTATTGTCCTGGCCATTTTTTGCATGAAAATAACTGTATACAAAACTCATTTTGGTAGCGCTCTTCGATAATAAAGGGAAATCAAAGGCCCAAATCAAGAAGAAAGCATAAATTCGCATGGACTCAAAAAAGTAATCTAGAACGAGCTCAGACTTCATAATTAACGTAAACATTTTGGTGTAATACTAAATAATACTGTGATTTTCAATAGGCAGTACAATACTTGTTTGGTTCGGTCAAGGAAAATTATACAGAGTGATTTTCATATTTAACTTTTTACAGATTCATATTATGTATTCTTAACGTTACGCAATTATAAACTTTACAGTTTTATTTTTGACAGTTCTTTAAACGTACACGTTACGATAAATACAAGGTCGTCATTAATAATAATAATAATAATAATAATAAATAATAATAATAATAATAATAATAATAATAATAATAATAGTAATTATAAGGGTTGTCATTTAACAACAACAACGACAATAATAACAATAAATAGAAATGCGTGTCGAATGGCGGCATTTTAGAATTTCGTCTTATTTAAACTGATGACTGAATGCAAGCATTTTAATTCCCTTACTAGTTGCACCATGAATCCACTCTGGTTCTGCTGTAAACAATCAGATACATTCACAATTTCTTTACCAATTTACTATCCAACACGAAAACGTCTCTCAAGAAAAATAGGAAGTTTGATGGTCATGCCATGAAAACGTTTGAAACCTCGATCCCATTCCATACAGTGACAATAAATATTACGTGGTACACCCCCACCCGCCATCTTTTCCGATCAGGAGTGTAGCACTTTCTTTTAACGGCATTTTAATAACAGCAAAATAGTCTTCCTACCAAGCTTTCTGGTTTTCCACTATGTTCTTATCCAACTTTTGAAAAATGTACGTGGTTGTTCTGCAGAAATGGATAATGGTAGAGTTATAGTAAAGGTAAGTCGCAGAATAAATGGAACAAGGATGTCAGCAAAAACAAAAAAAAATGTGTGCAAAAGATGTGGGGCTAAGAGAAAGAGGGACTGATGAAGGCGTTACATATTGAAAATTGTGATCTAGCTGTAAGAGACTTCATGCATATGATTCATGGAACGGTGAAGTTAGAATGGGGCGGTTGCAAATAATGAAGAGAAAGATATTACAATCATGGGTTGTTGCACAGAAGGTCTATTCACGATTCAGCTTCCAAGTATATAATTGGTAGTTTTAATATCTAATTTGCGCTACCTCTGTATTGATATTTTTTCATCAAATATTAACCGAAGCAAACTACCTAATGTATCTAAAAACATGCAAACACTTTTACAACATTTCATAAGTCATAGATATCTTCAGACATGAAGAATCTGATTCACTATGGAGAGGTCAAAGCGTATGAAGACTGAAACTATTCTCGTTTTAAATGTCAACTTATATGTTAATGTTTATGACAGACGGTTATAAATTAGTGTAATTTGTAAACGAAAATAAACCCCTCCACATAATAAGATCTGATTAGATTCTTCGACGATCAATTAGGAGAAAGGACGCTTAGATCACGTATATTGCATGATACGTGTTAAGGATTGAACTGGTTTGTTTGACCCATCAAGAAAATGTACTTTTACACTCGATGAATACAACAAACACAACGACCTCTAACCTGCAACCCTCCCATTAACACCTACCCTAAATTAGCTCGTTGGCAGGCTGTCTCGTATTAGTTTAACCTCGACCTAACCAGCATCAATACAATTGGGAACCGTCTCAACATGGCCCGTTCAGACTACGACTCCCTCGCCGCCCTCGGAACCAGTTTTTAAAAACCAGTGTTGTCATAATGAGAGGAGGTTGATAAGTAGAGCATGTCGTGGGTGGCAAGGATCTGCGGACATCAGGACTAAAGTGGATTGTACTTTTGAGCTGCACATTTTATCATACGCTTGGCAAGATAATAAGATCAGGTTTTTTTTGTTTTTTGGGCTGACAAGGAATTGTTAATGAAAAAAAAATCCTGGTGTTACGAGGTAAGGTGCTCGAAGAGCAATGAACTCATAATTAGAATCTTATAAACGAAGGGACTGAAAGTAATGGCTCTGTAGTCTGGTGACGTATTGTTACGGTCAGGGTTGATGTAACATTTTAGAAAGGACAAGATTCAGGTTGGTTGGCTAACTGTTTTGCTAAGAGGTTAACATCATTGAAGTATCGTTTTTTTTTTCTTGTCTCAACGTTTATCAGCCTGAGTACGGATTCTCCTATTATGGTCACTTAAGTAATGGAAAAGGAATAAGTGAATGGAGTGTTTAAAGGTGCTGACCAGACTAATTGCAATTCATTTAATTTTTTCCTCATATTGGAGGGGATAAAAAAAAGCCTCTTTGTTCTATTAATCTTTAGAGCTAAAGTTACTAGACATGTGCCCTGTCCATAATCCCGGCAGATGTTGGTGTTCATCCATTTTTAAATGAGTCTGCTGGGTTTTGTGGTGTGGGTACACTGAAATACTGAAATTAACCAAATATATATATATATATAATTATATATATATATATATATATATAATATATATATTGCTATGTTATTGATCTCTTTCGTCTACCCAGCATTCAAGTAATTATTTTGATTTGTAAAAAACGCAGCCATATTCCTCTAAATATCGGCTGATTTAGGCGGGAAAACCAAAACACGCCAGCTAGAGATAGGGAGTTCCTAAGTGGGGGAAAATAGACTCTTGTCAGCTTTAGGGACGTATCTCAAAGGGAAGGATGTGGCAGACTGGTACTTCTTAGGCCTATATCTTAAGCTCTTTTTTCCTGTGAACCCTCTGCTGGCTGTATGTTCTGTTTTCCAGATTGCCCTGCTCGTGGGGGGTTTAAGCTGACTCACCCAACACCCATGAAAAACACATGGATTCGGCCTCAGTCGACTGCATTCGTGACCTCGGACGGATGTCCAGCCAGCCCAGCCTCCCACACTTAAGCCTAACGGCGTACTGGGCGCGCCGAGAGACCCAGACCTGGGACAAAGCCAGACGCCACATTTTCTACAAAGTCCACATTGAACATGGCATCCAGGTACGTCTTGTGAAGCAGCATATTGCCAGTTCCTTCCCTCCTAATTTTCATAAATCAAACTTCTACTCCATTGAATATCCCTTTGTTTCTCACTGCCTCATGGCCAGCATGTCCCTTGTGTGATCGTCCCAGACCAATGAAGTCTTCAGTGAATACCTCAGTGAAACATTAGAGTTCCTTTTCCCAGTGTTAGAGAACTGAATAATCGTAACTTGTGCAAGAAGTCCTTCTTCTTTTATCTTGTCTAATCTGGGATCCTTTTCCAGATTCCCTGAGTCACGTCAAGTCTGTCGCCCGCAAGTGTTGCATTACCGCAAGATTTCGAAACCAGCTTTATTACGTGAATTTCATTTTGCGCCAGCAATCATTCACTTGAGAGATATTATTAGTCCATGTGGGGACCAGTTGCATTTACTTAACCTTGGCTGTTAACCCTCTTACGCCGAATGGATGTATTAAACGTCGAATGGAACGTATCATACGTCAGCTCAAAAAAAGTTTTATTAAAAAATTCGCGGAAAAATACTTATAGGCCTACCAGCCAAAAACTTTTGAATCACGCGCCTTGGGAGATGCTGGAGTTCACGGATCAAGGCGTTGTTTTGTTTGCAAGCGCTACGCAGGCGCGCAAGCGCGAAATTTCTTTCTTATCGCACTAAAAAGTATCAGTGACAATCTCAAAAATTATTTCGTCACTTTGACATAATTTTTGCACCATTTTAAATTATCCTTTACATGAAGTATTATATATGAAAATGTGCGCAATTTATGTAAAATGCAACAAAAAAATACTGATGATTGTAGCTTTTATCAGTTTTGAAATATTTTCATATAAATAACGATAAGTGCAAAAATTTCACCTTTGGTCATTCTTTGACTCTACCGAAATGGTCGAGAAACGCAATTGTAAGCTAAAACTTTTATATTATAGTAATATTCAATCATTTGCCTTCATTTTTGCAACAAATTGAACGTCTCTAGGACAATATATCGATTTATGGTGAATTTATGAAAAAACTTTTTCCTTACGTTCGTGCGATAACTCTTCCGATAAATTTTTTTGTGCGATTGTCCTAATGTTGCACCCTTTTAAATTAGCCGTTACATAAAGTTTTATAAATGGAAAATATGCGAAATTTCATGCAAAAATACAACAAAAAACAACCCATGGTTGTAGCTTTTTATCAGTTTCGAAAATATTTTCATATAAATAACGTTAAGTGCAAAAAAAAAAATTTCAACTTTTGGTCAACTTTGACTCTACCGAAATGGTCGAAAAACGCAATTGTAAGCTAAAACTCTGATATTCTAGTAATATTAAATCATTTACCTTAATTTTGCAAATGACTTGGAAGTCTCTAGCACAATATTTCGATTTATGGTGAATTTATGAAAAAAAAAAAAACATTTTCTTACGTCCGCACGGTAACTCTTCCGAAAAAAATCAAAGAATTTTTTTGTGTGCGATTGTCGAAATGTTTGCACCATTTCAAAATTAGCTTTTACATAAAGTTTTATGTATGAAAAATGTGCGCAATTTCATGTAGAATACAACTAAAAATGGTTGAAGGTTGTAGCTTTTCTCTTTTTTTTTTTTTTTTTTTTTTTTTTTTTTCGAAATATTTGCATATAAATAAACGATAAATAGAAAAAAAAACCACGTTTGGTCAAATTTGACTCTACCGAAATAGTTGAAAAACGCAATTGTAAGCTAAAACTCTTACGGCCCAGTAATATTCCGTCATTTTTCTTCATTTTGAAACAAATTTGAAGTCTCTAGAACAATATTGTGATTTATGGTGAATTTTGAAAAATATATTTAACTTCACACCGCACGCCGATTCACGGCTGCAAGTCTCCGAAATACGTACATCGCATTATCCTAATATTTGCTCCTTTTCATATTAGCCATTTTATAGAGTTTCATATATCATAATGTGCGCAAATTCATGAAGAATACAATAAAAAATAATTGAAGGTTGTAGCTTTTCCCATCTCCGAAAATGTGCATATAAAAAATTATATATATAAAAAATTTCGACATTCGGTCAAATTTAACTCGTCCGAAATGGTCGAAATCTGCAATTCTAATCTAAAACTCTTCAGTTATCGTAATATCCAATCATTTGTCTTAATTTTGAAACAAATTGGAAGTCTCTAGAACAATATTTAGATTTACGGTGAATTTTGAAAAATAAAATTATTTTACGTCCTTGCGCGTTACGAATTCGTACATCATTTTGTGATAATATTTTTTCCGGTGTTGCTTTTATTGTTTTTACAATGTATTATATATCAAAATGATTGAAATGTAATGTACAATACAACGAAAAAAAGTAACTCGTTAGCTTTAACCGTTTTTTGCACCAGCGTGATTTGAATACAATTACTATGAATTTTTTTTTTGCTACCATATATAGCATTATTTACATATGATAATGATATTATTTTTTCATTCTGATGATTGCATACTAAACTTCAGGCAATGACAAAAAAAAAAAATGAGCCAAAATGAACTCTTAATCTTCAAAACTAAGCGCGCTGTTGGATTTTTGAAAAAAAACTATTTTTTTTTTTCCGCTTCCGCGCTCCACTCCAAACCGGCGCCGGCATACGGGAAAGGTTTTGATTTTTAGGGCTTCGGCATAAGAGGGTTAAGCAGCCTCTTGTTAAATAAACAGCTGTAAAGTAATTAGCTGAGTTTCTGGCGACCTCTCCTCTAGAGTAAATGTTCACTTTAAATCCTTTTTTTTACGGTAAGTTCAAGCAATTCACTTTGTTTTCCCTCAACTATTTCTGTTTACGTATCGGAGCCTCTTTCAAGGCTGGGCTCATACGTACCAATGACGAACTGCTTGCCAGCATCGACTCTGGGCTTGCTAAAAAAAGCTTGTAAATCGCGTTATCCCTTGTAAAACTTAAAAATGTAAATGTTTTTACAAAAGCGCAAATCAACGCACACTTGCAGCGGAAGACACACACTGGCTCACGGTAAGGTATACCATTCATATAATATGATTATTTATAAACAAATGTTAGCTTAAGGTACGTTTAAGTATTTTTATTACGAAGTTGTTTAAATAAGTGTTAAGTGAGAAATATTATTATATTGTAACGGCCAGAGCGCCGACGCGAATTCTGGTTATTTTGTAAATCGCATTGTCTTGCGCCTGACGAGACACGAGCACGTGTTAGATAGATGCCAGAAAGTACTAGATCAACTAGGAAATGCTTTGCCAGGGTTTATTGCTGTGTTAGAAAGCCTAGCTAGTTAGGAGTTTTTCTACAATAGTTACGGCAAAAGAAGTGTACAATTCTTTGGTCTGTGATATGTTAGGGGAATTCGTTTTAACTTAGTTTCATTCCAAGTGTTGGTAACCACTCTCTCAGGCTAGCTTAGTAAGCTTCGCGCCTGCGCTATCTCAGCAAACCTTTGGTTCACTCACAATGCAGCCATGTTTTATCCCTTTAAGCATTATCTCAACAATTTAAGCAAAGTAAACGTAAGTCTGAAGTTTAACGTAAAATAATATTAATCTCAGTACTAGTATCTATCGTTCTGCCAGAGGAATTAACGTAATTCGCCTTGAATAAGAAATTAGAATTTCACGTGTGTAAATCGCCTGCGTTTACAGAAAATCAGCTGTTTGAACGACACGCTGTCCAACCCGCTCTGCTCGCCTCAACGCGGTCTCACCTAGCATCGCTGAGCGAAAGTTTCATTTCACTTCGGACTTAACGTAACCTCTTTTACAAATGTTTGCTAACATCGTTTAAAATCCTTACCGTCATTTTCAACTTGTCACAGGGACCTAGTAACCTTACGTAAAGTTAACATAAATCCTCAAAGTAGAGTAAATTATAAGAATTGTTAACGTAAAACGCGTCTTTGTGAAATTCATATTGAAACGCAAATCATTTCATATAAGCGCAAGCCGCTACCATTAACGTAAACATCGTTCACCGCGAGCGCGTTATCATTTCATAAAATCATTCCAAAGCAATTCTTTCATTAAACGTTAACGTAAGTAGATAATTTAACGCAACTGCGTCATATTAAAACTAAAAGTATTAGTTCAATTAAATACAAGGGAGTTCATTACATATCATTTTCACCCTCTCAGAGAGAGAGAGAGAGAGAGAGAGAGAGAGAGAGAACCCATTATTCACGAAGCCAAGAGTACTACGTCATTTCTTATATGCATGCAGAATTAACATTATTTTAGTCTCTTGTGTTTTTCATTACACTGAGCGTGATACGTACGCGCCTGTGTCCATTGCAGTTTTGCAAGCATTTATTTCATTTTACCGAGTACTTCAGCAAAGGACTGAGGATTTTCAAATTACCATTACCTGTCGTGCCCGCCCGAGTGGTCTTTTCATTCTTTTATCACAAAAGACTTGCGTATACCGCAAGCACAAAACCGCACAGTGTGCCA
Source organism: Macrobrachium nipponense (assembly GCF_015104395.2). NCBI lineage: Eukaryota > Metazoa > Arthropoda > Malacostraca > Decapoda > Palaemonidae > Macrobrachium > Macrobrachium nipponense. Next base: position 125,124,310 of record NC_061107.1, read on the forward strand.
CCGCCAACCTTCATTACTTCCATCAAGGAAGTCGTTACCAGTCTAGGACTGGCCACCACCAGTGCACGTCAGTTCTTTACCATTTTACAGTGCCACTAATTCGTGACACTCCATCGACTGGCTGCTGAAGTACTCCCACCTTTTACTTTCTCTCCTCCACCATTACACTCTGCCACGAGCAGTTGCCATTTCTCTTCAGTATACTTGAGTATACTGCATGTAGTGTCGTCCAACGGGACACACCAGCACGATACCAGTGCTCCAAACAAGGAACGCCTCCTCATAAAGGCCGTGCACCTGTACAGGCCGTACAGGTAGCCCTTTACCTGTGTGTCCGTCCTACAGAACGCCCTATTCTTTAGTGTGTCCATGTACGAGGATCAGTGATCCCTTCGGACCACTCCAAGGGAACGCCTCCCGAAGTGCGGCATATCCAGCACTACTAGTGCTGTCCAAAAGGAACGCCTCCTGAAGCGCCGTGCACTTGTATTGGACCTACAGGTTGCCCATTCCAGCGTCTCCCAAGTGAGGAAACGCCCTTAAGTGTGACATACGCCGCACACTATTTGATTGTCTCACCTCATCAGAAGGTGCCATCCCAGACAAGTGCCACAACTTACGGGACACTTCCCAAGTGCCCCCCCCCACACAGAGCACCCAGTCTTTTCAGACTTTGTCATTACCGCCTTGCAGAACACATTTCCAGTGAGTGCCACATTACACAGTAGGCACTCCCATTCCATTCAGTACCCTTCCTGGCCATTATTTTCATTTTCATCAGAGCCCCTACTGCAGCCTAAGGGAAATGAAATCTTCCCCTGCTTCCCGCGACTTCTTTGCCGTAGAGCTAGAGAAGCTCCAAGCCCTCATAACTCTGGGCAAGGAGGCCGGTTACACTGGGACCAGCACTGACGAGTGGATAAAGGCGCAGCAGGATGCCGCGCGCCTGCAAGAAAGGGAAGAAAAGAGAAAACAAAAAAAGATAAAAGCCAAAGAAGCAGAGAAGGAAGGAAAGAGAAGAGAGAGAAAGCATGAGCTAGCTCTCAGAGATGAAGAAATCTCTTGGCAAGTTTCTAAGCCCCAGACCATGAGCTGGACTCCCGGTAAGAGGTGGTTACGGAGGTTCTGCACCAGTTGTTGTGTGCGTGGCATGCTGTGGATTCAGACCGGTGCCCAAGTCGATCCCTACCTTGGGATGAGAGCCTTCCCAGGGTGAACTTCTCCAAGGCTACCATGTAGCCCATCCCTGATGAACAGTCCCCCTCCTATGGCCTATCATTGGGTACAAGTCATGGCCGACACCGAAGCCCAGGTCTCCCTTATTTCAAGAAAGGCATTGCCTAGGGGTGCCAAAATCCAGACGGACGAAAGACATCAGTTTGAATGGATGACGGTAACCTCTATTCTGTTCCTTCGGTCCTTCTGAATGTGGAAATGCCCTTTCCCTGGACCAGGAGACCAGGGAAACCACATTGTGCCGCCTGGGCGTAGTGACCAATTTATGATGTTTATCAGGTGATATTGGGCCGAGATCTACTAAAGCCGTATCTCCCCTGGACGCAGCTCCCACTACCAGATGCACCGGACACCTGCAGCATGCCAGATAACCACACCTCAATTTTAGGTCAGAGGCTAGTGCCTCCGATGTCCCCGACATCCTGTCTATTTGTGAACCTGGCCCTGACCCAGTGTCAGAGCCCGAAGTTTCTTCCGCACCATCTCAGCCTCTTACCATTTCACCGCCTACCTCCTCCACTTTGGAAGAGGTAAGCCCACCAGTTAACCCCGAACTTGTTTTCGAGGGTGATCCAACGGAGGACTCATTCACCTCCCCACTCAAATCCCTGCTAAGGAGGACTCTTCACCTGTGCCAGAGCACACTGCCAGCCTTGGTGACTCCACAGATTCGCAACCTGTGGGGCCATCTCGGCCTTACCGTCCAGTGCCACGGAAGAGGTTCTGGAACAAGTTCTGCCGAGACTGTGGCCGCAAGGGTCACATGTCTGCCAACTATGGAGGGTGCGCAAATTTTGATATTCCTGCCATTGCAATGGCAGTTACAAATCCTTCCTCACTAGGACCCCCAGCTAAGGGCCCTATAACAGTCGCAACCCCTCCAAAGCCATTATCAGCCAAACCACGTCAGAGCCTACGATTACTCTGGCGCTCAAAATCTCCCTGATACTGGAAGATCGTCCCAACGAGGGGCTAACGTCGATAGACGTCAATTAATCACCATCGAAAGTTATCAACCATATCAAGCTGATCCTTCCGACCGTCCAATTGAGGGTCAACCAGACCTAATTTCTCCAAAGTATGCACTTTTGCAGTTGCAAGCTACATTCCAGGAGGTTATGCCACCACCTCCTAGGGCAAGACATGAAGTCTCCCTCACATTTCAAAAAGCCTAGGGGTCCTAACCCCACGACAAAATCACTCCAAAGCAAGGAGTAATCGCAATTCTACTTCCTCAGGAAGTATGTCACCAACAGTCTCCCCCATTACCAAGGAGGGAGATTGATCATTCACAGTTCCGTTGCAAAACCTGCAACGTACTAGGGCACTCCACGAATTGGCCTAGGTGCCCTAGCAGACTACCAGCAGCGGACACTGTCCATGTTCCACAAGGCTTAGCCTCAACAAGAGACAGGAGCCTCTGTCTCCCATTTCAAGGGCACGCTGAGAGGTATTGCACCTCCGGTACCTGTCACAGGGTCCGGTCGACCTCAACTCTCTGCCAGTGCCACTTGGCAGCACTGAGCAGTGCCAAGCTCGTCCAGCCTGGATGTAGAGCCACCACCGAACTTGACCTCTGTCGCCTGGCCCCGAGCTAGCGCCGCCTAACCTTATCAAGGATCCTCCTACAGGAGATCCTCCAACAGGCATGGAGCTTACTGCAGCCCATGGCCAATCTCCAGTCCATCATTCTTCACCTTCACCTCTGTCGCCCGAGGATGAACCTCCGGCAGACCTCACATTCTCACCTCCTCTGGACAACCAGGAACTGCCCGACCAGGAGTCGTCTGGAGTCTTACCCTTACGACGGCTGTCGCAGCAGCGAAGTTAGGGCCTCCCCGACAAGTAGGTTCCACCTCTACGACGGTTGCTGCAGATACCGAAGTAGGGTGTTCTCCTGCAATCCCTCAGGCTACCACTGCCTCTGCTCCTGACGGCGTTTCTGGCCTTACCCCAGAGTCGGTGCCTCCGTCTACTCCTAGGACTGGTATAGCCAGGTCCTGGAGGAATAAGAGAAGTAGAAGGGACGTTTTACGAATCATTAACACACAACCAAAGAGCAACATGCTCTCCTTGACACCTGTGCCCGAGGTACAGTGTCACATTCATTTGCAGAATTGAATGACCTAGCACCTACCCAGAGAAGGTAGCCAGCCTGATCTCTGCCAGTAAACTAACCCCCTCTAACCCCTAGCAATGTAATACTAATCCTCACTTAAATATAATTACCTCATTACAATTTCCATCCTATTCTACTAACTACACTAGTCATCCTCACGCATCATTACCTCATCTCATGTATTCTAAAACAATTCAACCTGCAACACATCACTGCTGTGCATACCACACTCTGGAATGATTACGTCCCCAATTAACTGTATTGGAGTAGGTTAGGCTAAGGATTTAGTACCAGGGCATTAGGGTAGTAGCAAGTAGAATGTTCAAGAAACCCTATCCTCTAGGGGTAGAGTAGATTGTCGTCACAGGCGACCCGTAGTTATCACTTAGGTAGACTACATTACTCCAATAAGTTAGTACACTTAGCATCCTCACCATAAGTTAGGTAGGTCACTGTAGTTAGCTGTATCGCTGCTCAAAAAAACTTCAAGTTAGAGTAGGAGAACTGGGTGGTCGAGACGATCAACTTATTCAAGCCAAGGCTTCACGCCCGAAAGGGAGGGAAGTGAATACCTTCTAAACAGGGGAGCTGGCTACGTTTATTGATCTCTTTCGTCTACCCAGCATTCAAGTAATTATTTTGATTTGTAAAACGGCAGCCATAATTCCTCAAATATCAGCTGATTTTTAGGGGCGGGAAACCAAAAACACGCCAGCCAGAGATAGGGAGTTCCTAAGTGTTGGGGAAAATAGACTCTTGTCAGCTTTAGGGACGTATCTCAAAGGGAAGGATGTAGGCAGACTGGTACTTCTTAGGCCTATATCTTAAGCTCTTTTTCCTGTGAACCCTCTGTTGGCTGTATGTTCTATTTCCAGGATTGCCCTGCTCGTGGGTGGTTAAGGGGGCCGGCCGGAACCCCTATATATGGTGGTATAGGGCGAAAAATGTATGTCATGAAAAAATTCATGGAGCTTCATGTGGCACTTGAGAATACGTATACGAAATATTTCGTCAAAATTCCTCTTACTTTCGTAGTTACAGGGTAATTAGTAACATAACTCAATAAGCCTAAAACATTCATCCGTACAAGAAAATGCAATATTTCTTCTGTTATCGTAAATTTTTGATAATTATTGGCAAAGAAATGAGAAATGGCATCTGTAGAGATTCCGTGGCTCGCAGAAGCGGCGAGTATCTGGTTCAATCATGAATCAGTAGGACCATAGACTTCAAGTAGATTACACGTCCGAGTTTCACCTCGTGAAATTCGCTTGCTTTTACGTATGTTTATGTATGTTTCGGCAAGAAGTTCATCATGCCAATGAGGAAAAGACAAGGGAAAACATCTCGCTAACATACAGACGAAGAAAAATCGCTAAGTATTATTACAGAATATCATAATATACGCGTAGTTAGTGAAGAGAGAGAAGGGGAGGGTTGCTTAGTAACGCCCCCTTCTTGCCTGACAGCACACGTCACACTGTGCCCAAGGCTACGTACGATCTTTGAGCAAAGAGATCTTCATTTATGATAAATAACATAGTTTTGGTTTTTTAATACCCAAAATGGAATATGAAATTCATAATAATCATGATTTATTAAATTGTCTTTGTAAAAGAGAGTACACCTTCGAGTTTCACCTTTGACCTTCTCTTGCATTTACGTTTGTTTATCTTTGTTTGTTTCGGCAAGAATGTCATTATGCCAAGAGGAAAAATACAGGAAAACATCTCGCTAACATACAGAAGAAAATTCGCTGTAATATGCCGAGTTAGTGAAGGGGAGAGAGTACGTAGGAAGGAGTGCCCCATCTTGCCCTCAAGCAGTGCCCCAGGCTACAAATATTATGAGCAAAGGGATCATCATTTATGATTAAATTATGATAAATAAAATAGTTTTGGTTTATTAATACACAAAAAAAGAAATATACATTCATAATAATCATTATTTATTAACATTGTCTTTATAGAAATACTAAGGAAAACTTTGAACGCCCGTATCTCAAAAACTATACTTATTGACCTTGCAAATCTATCTCCTCACCTTAGTTTTAAAGCTATAACATTGGAATTTGGTATATAACTCAGAAAGACATTATAGAACAGTCAAATAGAGCCTTTTTTCCAATTTTTGTTTCGTCTTTTTTTTTTATAAATTTTTTTCTCGTGATTTATTAGGGTTTATTTTTTTACCATATTGAAAAATTCATGTCTAGCAAAAAAATGAACTTTTAGAAAAAAACTCTCCATTTGATTGAAGGTTACATCAGGTCTATATATGGTAGTAATCCCAGGTCTTAATATTAAATATCAAGGGGGAGATAGAATTTGAAAAATGGTATTTTTCGGGATTAAATTGCCCTGGCGTCACAAAACCGAAGGTCAGAGGCGAAAATCATATGCAATTTGGAGATGTCCCAAGTCACCTTATTAAGTGGTATGAATGTCAAAGTCCTGTCGTTAAAAAACGGCATTAGCCGGCCGGCCCCCTTAATGCTGACTCCCAACACCCATGAAAAACACCTGGATTCGGCCTCAGTCGACTACATTCATGACCTCGGACGGATGAAACATTAGAGTTCCTTTTCCCCAGTGTAGAGAACTGAATAATCGTAACTGTGCAAGAAGTCCTTCTTCTTTTATCTTGTCTAATCTGGGATCCTTTTCCGATTCCCTGAGTCACGTGTCAAGTCTGTCCACCCGCAAGTGTTGCATTAACCGCAAGATTTTGAAACCAGCTTTCATACGTGGAATTTCATTTGCGCCAGCAATCATTCACTTGAGAGATATTATTAGTCCATGTGGGGACCAGTTGCATTTACTTAACCTTGGCTGTTAAGCAGCCTCTTGTGAATAAATAGCTGTAAGTAATTAGCTGAGTTTTCTGGCGACCTTTCCTCTAGAGTAAATGTTCACTTTAAATCCTTTTTTACGGTAAGTTCAAGCAATTCACTTTGTTTCCCCTCAACTATTTCTGTTTACGTATCCGGAGCCTCTTTCAAGGCCTGGCTCATACGTAAAAAAAAAAATATATATATATTATAATATATATATATATCTATATATATATATATATATATATATCATATATATACATATATGTATTGTGTGTTGTGTGTGTGTATGTATATATGATTGGTAAAAATTTTCTGTTACAACAGAATTCTATCTGAAAAAAATGAGTCCATAAAAATGCCAAAAATATAAAGAGAAAATATTATATTTCAGAGACTGCTGTCTCCTCTTCGGGTAGATGAATGAGAAAAGTTACAGAAAAGGTGTATTCATACCAAGAGATCCATGCCACAGGTAAGCCAATTTAGGTGACTGGCCACTGATAAATCTCCTTTAATCCTCTTAAGCGTTGGTTGAATGAAAAACTCATCAGTGACATCTGTGGTCCCATGCACCCTTTGAGATGTACATCTGAGAGGTTCATTAAACAGAGACAGGTTATGGACTATCAAAGGGCGCACAGGGACACAGATGTCATTGATAAG
>NC_061107.1:125131663-125136663 GCF_015104395.2 Macrobrachium nipponense
CTTATCAATGACATCTGTGTCCCATGCGCCCTTCATCTACCTGAAGAGGGAGACAGCAGTCTCTGAAATATAATATTTTCTCTCTATATTTTGGCGTTTTTAAGGACTCTTTTATCAGATAGAATTCTGTCGTAATAGAACATTTTTACCAGTCATATATACATATACACACACACGCACATATATATATATATACATATTATATATATATATATATATATATATATATACATAATATATATATATATATAATATATATATACTATATATATATATATATATATATATATATATGGTTAATTTCAGTATTTCAGTGTACCACACCACAAACCAGCAGACTCATTTAAAAATGGATGAACACCAGCATATGCCGGGATTATGGACAGGGCACACGTCTAGTAACTTTAGCTCTAAAGATTAACAGAACAAAGAGGCCTTTTTTTTATCCCCTCCAATATGAGGGAAAAATTAAATGAATTGCAATTAGTCTGGTCAGCACCTTTAAACGCTCCCTTCACATATTCCTTTTTCATTACTTCAGTGACCATAATAGAGAATCCGTACTCAGGCTGATAAACGTTGAGACAAAAAAAAAAAAAAAAAACGATACTATCAATGATGTTAACCTCTTAGCAAAACTGTTACCCAACCAACCTGAATCTTGTCCTTTCTAAAATGTTACATCAACCCTGACCGTAACAATACGTCACCAGACTACAGAGCCATTACTTTCAGTCCTTCGTTTATAAGATTCTAATTATGAGTTCATTGCTCGAAGAGCACCTTACCTCGTAACACCAGGATTTTTTTTTTTTCATTAACAATCCCTTGTCAGCCAAACAACCCTGATCTTATTTTCTTGCCAAGCGTATGATAAAATGTGCAGCTCAAAAGTACAATCCACTTTAGTCCTGCTGTCCGCAGATCCTTGCCACCCACGACATGCTCTACTTATCAACCTCCGCTCATTATGTCAACACTGGTTTTTAAAAACTGGTTCCGAGGGCGGCGAGGGAGTCGTAGTCTGAACGGGCCATATTGAGACGGTTCCCAATTGTATTGGTGCTGGTTAGGTCGAGGTTAAACTAATACGAGACAGCCTGCCAACGAGCTAATTTAGGGTAGGTGTTAATGGGAGGGTTGCAGGTTAGAGGTCGTTGTGTTTGTTGTATTCATCGAGCGTAAAAGTACATTTTCTTGATGGGGTCAAACAAACCAGTTCAATCCTTAACAGGTATCATGCAATATACGTGATCTAAGCGTCTTTCTCCTAAATGATCGTCGAAGAATCTAATCAGATCTTATTATGTAGGGAGTGGTTTATTTTCGTTTACAAATTAACACTAATTTAAAAACGTGTGTCATAAACATTAACATTTAAGTTGACATTTAAACGAGGAAAGTTTCAGTCTTCATACACTTGGACCTCTCCATATGAGGTCAGATTCTCCATGTCTGAAAAGATATATATGATCATATGATATGTTGTAAAAGTGTTTGCAATGTTTTTAGATACAGTAGTAGTTTGCTTCGGTTAATATTTATGAAAATATATCAATACAGAGGTAGCGCAAATTAGATATTAAAACTACCAATCATATACTTGGAAGCTGAATCGTGAATAAACCTTCTGTGCAACAACCAATGATTGTAATATCTTTCTCTTCCATTATTTGCAACCGCCCCCCCCCACGGCCCCGCAACCCCACCCCATTCTAACTTCATCGTTCCGTGAATCATATGAGTGAAGTCTCTTACAGCTAGATCACATTTCAATATGTAACGCCTTCATCAGTCCCTCTTCTCTTAGCCACATCTTTTGCACACATTTTTTTGCTGACATCCTTTTTCCATTTATTCTGCGACTTACCTTTACTATAATTCTACCATTATCCATTTCTGCAGAACAACCACGTATATTTTTCAAAAGTTGGATAAGAACATAGTGGAAAACCAGAAAACTTGGGTACGAAGACTATTAAATGATTAGCGTCTTGCTATCGTATTTTGCTGCTATTAAAATGTCGTTAAAAGAAAGTGCTACACTTCTGATCGGAAAAGATGGCGAGGTGTATTACGTGATATTTATTGTCACTGTACGGAATAGGATCGAGGTTTCAAACGTTTCATGGCATGACCATCAAGGTTCCTATTCTTCTTGAGAGACGTTGTCGTGTTGGATAGTAAATTGGTAAATTGTGAATGTATCTGATTGTTTACAGCAGAAACCAGCAGTGGAATTCATGTTGCACCTAGTAAGGGAATTAAAATGCTTGCATTCAGTCATCAGTTAAATGACGAAATTCTAAAATGCCGCCATTCGACACGCATTTCTATTTATTGTTATTATTGTCGTTGTTGTTGTTAAATGACAACCCTTGTATTTATTATTATTATTATTATTATTATTATTATTATTATTATTATTATTATTATTATTATTATTATTAAATGACAACCTTGTATTTATCGTAACGTGTACATTTAAAGAACTGTCAAAAAGAAAACTGTCAAGTTTATAATTGCAGAACGTTAAGAATACATAATATGATTCTGTAAAAAGTTAAATATGAAAATCACTCTGTATAATTTTCCTTGACAGAACCAAACAAGTATGTACAGCCTATTGAAAATCACATTATTAATTTAGTATTACAACCAAAATGTTTACGTTAATTATGAAGTCTGAGCTCGTTCTAGATTACTTTTGAGTCCATGCGAATTTATGCTTCTTCTTGATTGGGCCTTTGATTCTCCCTTTTGTATCGAAGAGCGCTAACAAAATGAGTTTTCTGCATACAATTATTTTGATGCAAAAACGGCCAGTACATTAGTAATAAGATGAAAAGAAAAGACATAGTACACATTTATAAACATAATTTTATTTTTCTGTACGTTCGTTACATATTTCATGCAAATCATTACTCTATATCGTATATAGCTGAAATTCAATTCTTCCCCCTCAGAGAGCTCTATTGCTTAGTTTCCGTTATCCATTTTTTTTTTCATTCCTCTAAGACAATTAAAAAAGTGGATGACTATGTTTTAAGACTTTTTAAGACAGCTTTTTAACTACATATTCTTGTTTATTATAAAGGTACCGAATTTTCTTAATTTTACCAAAATAGCATTTCAAATTCCAAACCCATTTCCAAAAGCAGTTACCGGTGAAGAACTGAAAGCCTCTCTCTTTAAAAAAAACAAAATCAAGCGACAGATTTTTTATTTGATTTCTCTGATGTAATTCAAACCGACCATGGCATGAGGCTGTTAACTTGTCTTAAAAGTGGACATACAACTATCATAAGTGAGAAGCGAGAATGATTTACGACTGCCTTAATCTGAGTCGTAACATTCATTCATCTTTCCTTAGCGTTTTGAGGAACCGGTTGCACAGAGAACCTGGATCCCGAACATGTTAAGAGTTCAGAGTCTATATGTCAATGCTCGTCAAGTTCATAAATATAGCAGTTATGCTTATGGCGTCTTCCCACGAGACACTGGTATAACAGATTCTTTTAGGTCAAGATACGTTTGAGTTATAAGATGCAGAAAGAAACTGAAGAGACTTCCATAAGCTGAATATCATTAAAAAACCAATTATTTTTAATGCAACTACACTGAGAGAGGGACTCCTCTAAATAATAATAATAATAATAATAATAAGAATAATAATAATAATAATAATAATAATAATAATATTATTATTATTATTATTATTATTATTATTATTATTATTATTATTATTATTATTATTATTATTAGTAATAGTCATAGACCCCTTACTATTTAAGGGGTCTATGGTAATAGTATAGTAGTAATAGTAGTAGCAGTAGTAGTAGTAGCAGCAGCAGCAGCAGTAGTAGCAGTAGTAGTAGCAGTACTTCTAAAAGAAGGAGAAGATTACGGACACGCATGATTATAAGATGCTCACCGGGAAATCAAGGCAAGACATTTTCAAGTGCTGAATGTTCGCTTCAATTTTAGAGCGGCTTAGAGCAAGACGCCCGTATGCAAAATATTAACTATATTAGAGAAAACTTCAAGAACATTTTCCTTGTTTCCGAATTCCAAGACTTGTACTAGAAAATGACAGTGCTGTCCATGCACACAAAATTCCATTTCATGACGGGAATTTTTTCTGCTGTAATATTTCATTATATTAAAAAAAAAAACTTGCATTAAGCTGTACCTACCTCATACCCCAACGCTTTGTAGAACAGAAAAGAACTAAGAATGTTGCAGTTAACGTTTGTATGCTTCCTTGAATCTTATGCGCTTTGATGGTCGATGTTCAGTAGCCTTCGTTACTTACGTACTGAAAGCTACCAATTAGAGATGACTTGATACTTATGTATCTAAGTCATCTCTAATTTCCTACATAATGAGGAAGTGATGGGTGTAAAGATAGCAATATTCGCCTTATCAATTAATAAAATCGTAAAACCTCTTATATATAACAACCGAAATTAAACAAAAAAAGCCAGATAAGAAGTGGTCAAGATGCTTGCGATTATAAATGCATAATCAGAAAATAATAAACCAGAATAATTTCATTGTTGAGGAAGTTTTAGTTATTTTCTGCTTCTGTATAAGATTAAAGGCGAATAAGGTGTAAATTGCATAACTTTTGCATTGAACAATAAATGCAACACTGATGAATTATCACTGGATAGTCTAGATTCCGGCGATTAACTCATTAACGCCTTATTTCAGGTATGGCACATTGCATTATCATCAAAGTATCAACCGTTCTGTTGGTTACGCCGTGTTGAAGCGTCCTTTTCGGAAATTTTAAACTCGCATTTTTATCACAACCTTTACCACTTGTTTTATTAGAAAGAATAGTAATTTCATAGACACTGTAAATAGCTAAATCGATCATTTTTTTAGGCACAAACAATCCTTTTTCAGGCATGATACCTTTATATATATAGTATACCTATATATATATATATATATATATATTATATATATATATATATACATATATATATATA
>NC_061107.1:125141663-125154163 GCF_015104395.2 Macrobrachium nipponense
CGTCAAGGAGCTACTTGACGATGTCTGAATAAGACGAAAGCGCTTGGATTCCTGACTATCATTTCCCGTGGTATTCGTTATATATATATATATATATATATATATATATATATATATATATATATATATACATATATATGTATATATATATATATATATATATATATATATACACATAAAATTATTGGCATTTTTAGGTTTGCTACAACAATACTGGAATACAAGGATAAGGCCTCCTCTCTCTCCTCTCCTCTCTCTCTCTCTCTCTCTCTCTATCGCTCCTCTCTATCTATCGTCTCTCTCTCTCTATCTCTCTCTCGAAACAAATTTAATTTGAACCAGTGGTAAGAAATCGCTTCTATAATTTTAGACGGGACCTTAATCTATTAAAGTGCAACCATGCGTACCAGCATTCTTTAACAGAATTTTGTTTACTTCGCTGATTTTTCTGTAAATAAACAAGACTCATAATTCCTTGTGTTCAGATATAAATATCCTCGAAGTCATGATGATGCGTAAGCATAATTTAGGATGAATACCAGAATATTCACGATAAACACAAATGACAATTATATACACATGCTGAACTTATAGAGGACCAATGTAAATAAACTATAAAAACCCAATTTTACAATTGGGTAAGGTCACTAGTACATTGTGATAAGTGTACAGATGACCTGATAAACTCTTTTGAGCTCGACCTCTACTAACTTAACAACTTTTTTGCCGCAGAGGGGTAGAAAGCCAAGAAACTTGTTGGAAAGGCAATATCAGGGGTGGGAGACAGAGGGGAATTCATCAGGTCAGCTAGTTCACAAAATATATGCTGGCTCCGACCTTATTCTGCCCATCTGACACTCGATTCGGATCAGTGCTTTCTGCCTCCCTCTCCAGCCGCTTCACGTGCTGATTTGTCTGTATCTAGAAATCTGCTTGTCGCAATCAAATACTTCGGTGAAGTGTTGAGGGAATATATTCCTTGTATTCGATCCCACCAGGAGAAAATGTCTTTTGGTTCATTTTCTTGCAATTCCTTCTTACTTTTGTCAACATATGCATGATATCATGTAGCTGGTGAGTAACTGACTGAACTGAATCACATCCTTGATAGGCAAGACGCCGGGATAGTAATCTCCTCCCAGAAAGATTTTCTGCGATCACATGATTGAAACCATCCGGAGCAACCTACTTTAAAACAAATGGTATTTGGTGGAGAAAGCGATAATATATATATATATATATATATATATATATATATATATATATATATATTGTATATATATATATATATATATATATATATATATATATATATATATGATGTATATATATATATATATGATATATATATATATATTATATATATGTATATATATATATATATATATATATATATATATATAATATATATATATATATAGTATGTATATATATATATATATATATATATATAATCTAGCCTCCTGTGGGGGCAAGCCAGCCTCAATGGGTGCCGGTCCCAAGCCCGGATAAATAGGGAGGGTTGGTGTCAGGAAGGGCATCCGACTGTAAAAACAAAAACCCACGCCAAAACCAATGGAATGAGTCGTGATATTGATGAGAATAGGGCTAGGGCGTACTCCGTAAACGACGCACAGACACATCGCCCTAACTCTGTGACAAGGCGAGGGCTACTGCATCATGAGCGGGTGCAGCTAAAGAAGCGAGCTCTAAATGTGATCAGAATAGGCCAGCTCAATATTGGGTCTATGACAGGAAGAGGAAGAGAGTTGGCAGAGTTAATGAGGATAAAGAGAGTGGACATTTTGTGTGTGCAGGAAACTCGATGGAAGGGTAATAAAGCTAAAGAACTGGGGGATGGCTACAAGTTAATCTATAGTGGAGCAAATGAGCAGGGTAGGAATGGCGTTGGAGTAGTGTTGTCGGGGGAAATGAAGAATGCAGTGACGGAAGTGAGTAGAAAGAATGACCGCATTATGAGAGTGAAGATATGTTATGGAGGGGAAACAATGAACATCATTAGCGCTTATGCTCCACAAGTGGGCTGCACAGAGGAAGAAAAGAGCCGTTTTTGGAACGAAATGAGTGAGGTAACGCAAGAACTGGAAGAGCAGGAGAGAGCTGTAGTGGGGGCAGACTTTAATGGACATGTCGGAAATGAAAAGGATGTAATTGAACGTGTGCATGGAGGACATGGGATTGGGGAGAGAAACCCAGAAGGAGAGAGTATAGTAGACTTTGCTGTGTCCTTTGATATGGCAATAGTGAACACATTCTTCAAAAAGAAGAGGGAGCACTTGATAACATACAGGAGTGGCGGTAGATGCACACAAATAGATTACCTCCTTTACAATAGATCAAGGCTGGTGGAAGTTAGGAATTGTAAAGTTATCCAGGTGACCACGTGGCCCCCCAACATAGGCTCCTTTGTATGGATTTAAAGATGAAAAGAGAAAAGAAAACGAAAAAGAATGGGGTAAAGAAAATCAAGTGGTATAAATTGTTAGGGAGGGATAATGATAAGAAGAGAGAGTTCAGGAGAAGAGTGCTGGGAGAGGTTGATCTGGGAATTGAAGATGTGGGAGAATGGTGGAGGCATAATGCATCAGTGATTAGAAGACATGGAAAGGAGATACTAGGGGAAACATCTGGAATAGTATGGGAGGAAAAAGGAGAGCTGGTGGTGGGGAAGAAGAGGTGGGGGAATGGTGAAAGGTAAAAGGGAGGCAAAGAAGAGATTTGAAGAGTCACAGCTGCAGGAGGACAGAGAAAGATTAAGAGAAAGAAACAAAGAAGTAAAAAGGGTGGTAGCTCAAGCTAAGGCAAGGGCATATGAAGAGGTTTATAATGAACTGGAAACCAAGGAAGGGTTGAGTAAGATGCTCAAACTGTCAAAAGTAAGAAATAAAAGAACAAAGGACATCACCCATATTAAGCAAATGAAAGATAGGAATGGTACTGTCGTAAAAAAGGAAGAAGACATCCTGAAAAGATGGAAAGAGTATTTCGAACAACTGCTAAATGAAGAAAATGAAAGACTTGTAAGAGAGGATGGACAAGCAAACATGGGAATGGTAATGGGATATCTAGGGATGAAGTGATACGAGCCTTAAAAAGAATGAGAAATGGGAAGGCAACAGGACCTGACTTAATCCCAGTCGAAGTTTGGAAAGCCTTAGGAGAGGAAGGGGTAGACATCTTGTATGATCTGATGGTTAAAAATATTCGAGCAGGAAAAGATACCAGAAGAATGGCGGGAAAGCATATTGATACCCATATTTAAAGGTAAAGGTGATGTCCAGGAATGCAGTAATTATAGAGGTATAAAACTAATGTCTCACACGTTGAAGATTTGGAAAGAATCATAGATAGCAGGCTGAGAGAGGAAGTTAGAATAGGGAAGGAACAGTTAGGATTTATGAAGGGAAGCAGCACAACGGATGGAATATTTTGCATAAGGCAGCTAATGGAGAAATTCAGAGAAAAACAACGAGACCTGCATCTGGTATTCATAGACCTTGAAAAGGCCTATGACAGAGTGCCAAGGCAAGAAATATGGAGATGTTTGAGGGAGAAGATGGTGCCGGAAAAGTATGTCAGAATTATTCAGGAGATGTACAGGAATGTGTATACTAGAGTGAGGAGTAGTGTTGGTGAGACGGATGGATTTGAGATAGGAGTTGGATTACACCAGGGGTCAGCACTTAGCCCATTCATCTTCAACATCGTGATGGATGTAATGACCAGGGATGTTAGAGAAGCAGTGCCATGGTGCATATTATACGCGGATGACATTGTGTTGTGTTCAGAGGGGAAGGAGGAGTTGGAGGGGAGGTTGAGAGGTGGAGAGCAGCACTTGAGGAGAGAGGAATGAGAATAAGCAGATCAAAAACCGAATATATGTGTTCTAGTATTACTGAGGACGGTGGAAGTAGCATAAGATTGGGTTGGGTGGGGAAGAAATAAAGAAAGTACAGAAGTTCAAGTACTTAGGGTCCGTATTAGAGGATAGCGGAAGCATGGACCAAGAGGTGAGACACCGAATTCAGGCAGGATGGAATAACTGGAGGTCTGCATCAGGGGTACTCTGTGACAAGAAGGTCCCTCTGAAATTGAAAGGAAAGTTCCATAGACGGTGGTCAGACCAGCAATGTTATATGGAACAGAAACGGCAAGTATGAGGAAAACAGAGGAGAAAAAGATGGATGTAGCAGAAAAATGAGATGTTGAGATGGATGTCGGGAGTAACAAGGGAAGATAGGATTAGAAATGAGTATATAAGAGGATCAACAAAGGTAGCTGAAATATCGAAGAAAATACAGGAAGGAAGGCTTCGATGGTATGGACACCCTGTACGAAGGGAGGAACGTCATGTTGGAAGACATACGATGGAAATGGAAGTGCAGAGTAGAAGGAAGAAGGGAAGACCAAGAAAGAGATGGCGTGATTGTGTAAGGGAAGATATGGAATTGAAAGGTATAAATGAGAACGAGGCACAAGACAGAAATCGATGGAGACGACTCATTCGTAATGGCGACCCCATATAAAATGGGTTTAAGCTAGGAAGAAGATATATATATATATATATATATATATATATATATATATATATATATATATATATATATATATATATATCAGGAAGATCGTTAACAAAACATCCAGGAGTCCGAGGAAGACATCAGTCTAAGAAACATGCTTCATTATGAAACGTTTCCTGTTGCTTCAACACGTCATCAGGGTGCAAAAATTGAAAGCATTTTGATAATAATTTACAAGATAAAAGCACAAATTATCACAAAATCAGTTAAATTAAATAATTTAAAACTTTAAAATAAAACATGTTTTAATTTTAGCTGATTTTTGTGATAATTTGTGCTCGGGAAAGATGTCCATCGCAAACCCCTTTTAAATGGCCCTAGATAAACATGTTTTATCTTAAAGTTTCAATTTTAGCTGATTTTTGTGATAATTTGGGCTCGGGAAATATGTCCATCGCGAACCCCTTTTAAATGGCCCTAGATAAAACTCAGCCTTTAGTTAAACTCCTGTGTTGATGTTAAATGCGTTCGTGGTCATTTATGTTAATTTGTGGTATCAAATTTTAATGCAGTAGGCCCATCTTTGGCCATTTGGGCCTTAATTCCCAAAGGGGTAGGTAGGCTACGATCCCCTTCTCCCCTGTTCGGTAAGTCGAAAGGACGTAGGCTTCTTGCCCCATAATATTGTGGGAACCCCCATAGCCCCCATTTCCAGAGAGGGGCTACCCCCCTTGCTACTGAGGTTGCCTTATGGCTCCCATATCGTGGGGAGCCTGTTTGTACCTATAGAAACACTTCTTCATAGATATCAACTCCGAAAGTTGTAAAAAAAAGAATGGGTATCAAAGAGGGGTTATGACTCCCCTTAGAAATGGCCCTCGAGTTTCGGATATTGGCTGAAACCTTCCTTTTGATGGTGGGGAGTCTTTGGAAAAAAATAGGTAGACCTAGATATCATAATCTGGGCGTGTATAGCTAACATACAAACAAACAGACGGACAAGCAGACAGAAATTGCTTATTATATATATATATATATATATATATATATATATATATATATATATATATATATATATAATATATATATATATCTCAACAAAGTTATAAACACAAAGGAAAAAGTGAAACGATGAGATGCTAGTATCTCGTCGTATTACCAAGAAACCTGTGACCATTGTTTTTGGTAATAAGACGAAAGCACCTAACATCTCTTCGTTTCACTCTTTCTTTCGTGGCTGTAACTTTGTACGTATAATAATCACGTTTATACCTTTTCGGCGATTTAAAATCAAATTTAAATATATATCTATATATATACATATATATGCACACACACACGCACACACACACACACACACACACATATATATATAATATATATATAATATATATTAATATATATATATATATATATATATGTATATATATATATATATCATGCTCTTATCCGGCTTATGACTCATAGGCCGATTGTGAAGTTCATCACTCATGTGACATAAATTAACACATACACACATATATACAGGGTGTGACACGGGTTTATGTAAAATTTTCTGGAAATAAAAGAAAAGGTAATTTTGAGCTGAAGCTATTCTATAAAGATATATATATATATATATATATATATATATATATATATATATATATATATATTATATATATATATATATATAAAAATATATATATATATATATATATATATATATATAGACGGACACCAAGAGCAGATGGAGAGGAGCACAAAGAATTAACTGCATTTATTGTGGGAAGCTAGGCTGGATGGGCTTACGTTACGTGGGAGGACGTTCTTTTTGTATGTGAGAAACCTGGTGATCGATATCCAGCGTCTCCAAAAAGTTTTGGTTACAATTATAAAAATTTGTGAGAGCCCAGGTTTACACACTTCATTTAAATACATATTACTAATGTAGTCCTGACACTGGAAAATATTTCATATCAGTTAAAAGTTACATTTACAAAGTTAATTCCAGAAATCCCAGAGAATCTTCTGATTTCAAAATTTATGATAAATTTGCCATATCTGGAACCGCTCACTGTTTACTTTGTACTATGTAATTAATGGGCATATTTGTTCATTTTCTAGCTTTTGCTATTATTATCATTTCTTTAGCTCCACCAAAGTCATATCGTTTGAAACCAATCCTTGCAACTTAAAAAGAAGCAAATAATTTAACGCAATGTTTGATAAGTAATTACTTATCTAGCTGGTTATTCTGATAGTAATTAGGTGCTCTCTCAACATACTCGTACGTCTTACTTTTTTTTATATATTCTTATATCCTCTGCATCCCAGTATCGGTTTCTGTTCTCAGTTCAATATAAGCTCGTGTTTTAATATTAATGAAAAACAACTTTTCTTGTTAAAGGTCTTTAATCGTGCATCAGTTGTTTACTTTTAGGTTTCTGTAAACGAAAGCTATCGAGATGGCTCTTTTACTGCCTGTCCTCCCTTAGGTCTTGAAAACTACTGAGTCTAGAGGGATGCAAATTGGTATGATGATCATCCACCATTCATTCATCAAACATACCAAATTACATCCCTCTAGCGTCGGCAGTTTTTTTTTTATGGTTAAGGTTTGCCGTGGATCGTGCAGACGCATCTTCCCTTGAATGCATCTAGGGTGCCACTGAGCGCTACCAGGTGGTGGGTGCGAGTTCCATACTGCAACACATCGAGAGTTTCATGCAGTATTATACGCTGTAACGAAAACTCGATTTGGCGCATTTTTTACTTACTTTTTTATAATGCTTTCATGATCGCTGACAGTTTTTGCCAATTTTTTATTCTAACTGCAATATACTCGTATAAATAGTGGTGTTTTGTTATGAAGTTTCGCTTGGTAACTAACTGATTTTTTTAACTTATTCATGAGCAATCCCTGTCTATATAAGAACTTTTTTTCAGGATGTGGTGTGATTTTTTTTAATAATACATTCTTGGTATCACCATGAAGACATCTAAGTCAGACAACAAATCTGTCATAGGTACTACATTTAGGAAAACTTGCTTAATAGTCACAATGCATTTAGAAGTATAAGTAAAACTTTAAATGGTCAGCTCATTTACTAACTCTCTCTCTCTCTCTCTCTCTCTCTCTCGTCTTCTAATAATCATCTCCTCCCTCCTCTCTCTCTCTCTCTCTCTCTCTCATCCTTGGGCAAAATCTGCTTATTTTTCTGGAATAAAGATATAAAGCCCAGTTCAAAGGGGATTAGGTGGAGATATATCAGATCCAAGACAACCATTCCGAGATATGCGTTTCATTCCTTCCAAATAGTCTTTGTAATAAACAGATTGACAGGATAAGTCCATCTGTTAGTCTAAAAATTTTGAAAACCTTGTTTATTATTTCAGTATAAACCAGTTAACACTCCTTGACTAAGATAAAATGAAATGTTTTTTTTTTTTATTAAAGCACAGTGAAATTTTGATATTTTTTTTATATACTCCAATGCTATAGCTGTCACTTATTGTTATACAATTAATGATCATATCAAAATTAACAATAATAGCGATATAATTAGTAAAGCAGAAATAACTTCGAATATCGAATATATTAGTATACAGCAGAGTAGTTGTTGGAAAGTCAATAGCACTACTCCAGTGACGAGGTTGGCCAGTGCTCAAAAACTGTTTGCCTGTTACCGAACCGCGTGGTTCACATACATGGGAAACGGGAGTGAATATCTCGCATCTCCAATGCTATAGTCGATCACTGAATGTTAACTCCTTTCCGCGTTTTTGCAAACCGCATTTTTATGTCGACTTGAATGATGACTATTGTAAGATTATTCATCAAATTTCCCTATTACGTTTGACCTGTGTTCTTATTCATGAAGACCGGCGTTACTACGTATATGCATGGTATACATTCCCAAGATGCTATTTTGAACAATAGACTAGGCGCTTGAAAGTTATTTCACTCCTCTATAAACACATTATTCATAAAGATATTCCGTTAATTTGCACGCGCGAGCGTGTGTGTGCGTGCATGTAAAGACCAAGAATCATGATATTTCTGTAAGTATGCAATCATTACCAATAATGGACATATGGTTATGTTCTTCTGTTTACCTCCGTACCTAGTAGTCATCCACGGAAGATTGTTAGGGGTGTGGGGGATAGTCCCCTACTCCATAGTTAATAGCCTGTACTAGTTTTGTTTGAAAGATAGGTTAAGCAAATAGTAGTGAGCCACAGCATCATCCTAAATCGAGCGATTCGATGAAAGACGGTATGTCTTTCCAAATATTTGTCAGGAATTGAAGGCTCAAGACCCTTTCAAAAGATGAAAAATACTGAATTTCGCGAAAAACTGCCAAACGATGTCAGATATGATTTTCTTTTCTTTTTTTTAGAACTATAGTACAGTAGTTCTCTACAATCATGGTCTGCCAGTAGTGTTGGAAAGGAAAAGAGAAAGTAAAAAAGCCAGGTTAAGGATGATGAAATGTGATATATGCATGCAAAGGTATGTGTGCTTTTATACCACTGTCCTTATGAGAAGATATGAGGCATCGTCAGTGGGTAATTCGGAGTGGTAATTATTCGTAGTGTTTGCAAAATACCTGTTCTATGTTCATTGTTTTCCAGTTGAAAAAATAAGAAGTCATGTGTTGTATTACATTGGATGACTTTTCAAAGTTATATCTAGACTTCAACAGTTCTGTGGCTCATTTAGTAGGTGCGGTAACTAAAAGGCCATATTTTTCATAGCAACCTCATTGAAATTTGATGGCAAGATGGAATAAGTAGGTAAGGGCAAACGTCTAAAATGTAGGCCTAGCTGACCTGGTCTTTTGCATACATACAAATTATATTCAAAGAATAGGCTTAGCTTTACATAAACACGACAATGACATAAAATACACTAATAAATAGGTTTTCTTCAAATGATTTAGATGCGACACATTCCCCGTATGGGAAACATGCTAGGCCTAAGCACGGCCTAGGTCTCCGCTTTAGCTTTTCTACGGAAAAACACACACGTAAACACACTCATATATATATATATATATATATATATATATATATATATATATATAATATATATATATATATATTTGACTAGAATAAAAGAAACAATTAATATTTTAGGAAACATTGTAGGCCTAGGTTGTCTTGCTCTTGCCATATCGACAGAAAACACATACACGCATGTGTGTGTGTGTGTGTGTGTGTGTGTGTGTGTGTGTGTGTGTGAAGTTGATGTTAAACTTAGTATTACTTGGCAAAATGCTTATAAGTGCCGCAATTGAGGAAAGCAGGATCCCGGTATATGACAAAAACAGTTCTACCCGGGTGGCAGGCCCAAGAGAGATAAATATAACTTGAGGAATGGAAATATTTGGAAATACAAAACGCAAAGTATCAAGATGGCCTGAAAAGCTTAAACTTAATTAATTAAAATTTGGTTCCATAAATCGTATATGCATCGAGAACGAGCTAATCTTTGTAAAATGTTGATAGTTACGTTTCTTCTAAAGTTTACTATGATCTGCTACAATTTTCGTTAAAATTTTCTGACAAAAAACAGAAAGTTCTGCATGAAAAACTGTTTCCGAAACACGTTTCAAGACGTTGGCTTCGGCAACTGTATCATTCAATTGTGAACTTATGAATGTATTCTTCATAGTTTCTTAATTCGATTGCATTATTGCAATAAAAACAAAACATATGTTTGAGATCGAAATGTTGATTACTAAATAAACTTTCATACGGACCACCAAACATGTATATGAAATATAAGGATGTTATTCGGCTATATTACTCATAAACAATCACTGCTAAGTTACCGTCCACTTGCAAGTGCATTTTTACCAGAATTAAAAGAATATATATATATATATATATATATACATATATATAATATATATATATATATAAAGGTAATGGCACGAAGGAAAATGAAAACCGCGAACTACTTAAGATCTTTCGGTCTGCTAAAGACCGAAAGATCTCAGGCATTTCGCGTTTTTACTTTACCCTTGGCATTACCTTTATCTATACATAGCATCACGTCTTATATATTTCGTGATCAAGCTGTTCATATATATATATATATATATATATATATATATATATATATGTACATATGTATGTATATATATATATATATATATATATATATATATATATATATATATATATATAACGCGTGGTATGGTTTTCTTTAACATGTTTATTTAAAGCTACGAATCCTAGACAGAATCATTAATCACAGAAAAAAGCACGAAAGTACAAATGCTTGACGCGACAAAAGAATTCAAAGGAGAGGCAGGAGAATTTTTCTAAGCGAGTGTTTTGCAATTCTTGTCATGTTACCCTCGGTCCCGAAACTGTTAATTAAAGCACAGGATGCGAAGTAATATCATACGTGTTTTTTGTAAATCCTCATAAAAAGTTGAATGTTACAGAATTGAAAAAACATTAATTTTTCTAAATTAAGTCACACAGCCTTCCGATAAATAGTGAGCAGTTGCAAAATAACTTGGACGAAGCATCTAATACCCTGTGTTGCTAAGAAAATATATATTTAATGGAATTACAGATAAATTTTCCCCATAATGCGCTTAAAAATAAAAACGCAGAAAAGAAATAAGATACTTTACTACTTAGATTACATAAAAAAAAATCGATAAGGAAATCACATCGGCCTAAAATCGCTTTTTTCTTCGCTCATGAAACAGATACAGACGGTTTAAACTCCAGCCAGTCAAGAGCCCCGTTATAGTGAACCCCAGACGCGATTTAAATGGCCTGATGGGGTTCAGAAGATTCAGGCGTCCGATTTAAACCATTTTTTTTTTTTTTTCCGCCGGGAAGAATTTAAAGGTATTCTTTCAAACTGAACTGAGCTATTTGATTCAACGAAGTTTAAATGGCTTTCCCCTTCTTAAAGATAGAGGCGGTGTTGCCATTTGGTAATAAGTGATGATATTTTACTGAAATATTACTTTCAAATATTTTTTAAAAGATTTTATTAAGATTTATAGTTTAAAACAGTTTTTAAGCTTACGTTGGATATAATATTGTTTGAAATATCTGATGAAAAGGGGTAACATATGAAATACTTCATGTTTAATGTGCATCTAGAGTCTCTCTCTCTCTCTCTCTCTCTCTCTCTCTCTCTCTCTCTCTCTCGTGCGCACATCATGTCTTTCACAATCATTATTTATTTATTTTTAAATCTGAACTTCACCCAAGGTATCAGGGTAATTAGAATGGCGAAGAAGCATAAAGTAGCTAATAAGCAAATGAAATTCAGCTTAAAAAATAAGCCCACTAAAAAGATACTTCTTACCATACGTTCAATGAGGAGGCAGATAGCCACCGATGCTCAGTTGGCTGTATGGAATCACACAAAATGATTGTTCATTCTAATATACAATAAACTTATATGTTCTTCTTAACCTGTAAAGAGAAAGGAATTCTGTGACAGTCAAGGTATGTCATGTACAAATGCATTAGCTCAGCAAAGCAAAATCATTGCATGATAGTATGAACGCACGAAGCGGAAGATAAAGAAAAATAGAATCAGAGGAAATGATACAACAAACAGACTGTAACCTTAAGTGGTAAACTGTGATAGGAAATGGTATCTGGCCCTACAGATAAAAGGAATCGACTTTTGATTCGATATATTATTATATGATATATATATATTTATATATATATATATATATATATATATAAGTAGGCATTTATTTATCTATTTATATGAATAATAAAGGTGATCGTATAAATTGGAAGGGGATGGTTGAGGGGGAGGGAAGAGAAAGGGGAAGGGAGGGGGAGGGAAGTGCAGAATGAATGGGGAGATGAAGCCTCCGGAATTCCCAGAAGCCTCTGCGATTTCCAGTATGCATTCAAACACACAAACAACACACACATTATATATATATATATATATATATATATCTATATATATATTAT
>NC_061107.1:125156663-125180211 GCF_015104395.2 Macrobrachium nipponense
TTTCCCGGGAAATCCCTGTGTTATTATCTAATTGTCCAGACATCCCGAGATCCAAAAGTGGGCTCAAATTGGAAACCCTAATAAGCTTTCTTCACTTCTCATCTCAACCAGCAGTACAGACTATACTCGGTTTTTTCCATCTGTCCACCCGCTAGTGGTGTTTGCGTATGGTAACAGTGCGTCCCAGGCTTTGGATAGTTACATTCAGCTTATATTCAACAATTATAATAATATCCTATTTCGAATATTAACGGTGTAATTCGGGTACAGTAAATTATTAAAACACTTTTCAGTTGCAAATGTACACCCAGATATTCCTGTTATTTACCTAAAACTTACACATAGCGTAACCATCTAAAGCCCCCAACGCAGTGTTACCATACGCAAACACCACAGGCGGGTGAACAGATGGAAAAAAACAAAGTAATATTAATATTATGACTATGGATGAATCTTATTATGGGATGACAGCGTTGTAGATGACAATTATTTTACCATACTGTTGTCAAATTTTATTGTGTGTCAGTTTGACCCATGAATACAGAACGATAATCATAAGTTCTGCCTCTAGAGAGTGAAACAGGACTGTAAATTTATGGTGGAGAGAAAGGCATAAAACGTCGACAAATTGGTCAACTACATTGCTCAAGTGTATACAGACTACAGCAGCCAGAATCGAAATTTTTATTTCTACATATAGTGCACATTGTCCTTGGTAAATGCTGCAAAGATAATTTACCGATAATTTACCAATCTTTTAAGAATGCTTAGAAAACAACAATAATGTAGTTGTCATATCTACAAAACTTTACGGCTTAACTGTAGAAGAAATATAACGGCAAAATTAAAAATTTTGATTTCTGCATAAATGACATATTGTATTTAGTAAATAGTGAATAAATCATTTGACAGCCTTGACAAACATCCAAGTAAACACGTTTTAAAGAGTACAGTGCACGTCACAAACTGGTTTGGCAACTTTACGCTGTCCAGTCTCTCCTCTCTATATCTATGGTCGACCAACCTGCCGTGTCACAATACTACTGTCGGGGGTTGCATAGAAAGCACAGTGGCAGATAATAATGCTACGGAACAGAGGCCGCTCTCGATTTAATATGACTGTCTGATATATTATATATTATATATATATATATATATAATATATATATCGAGCTACAATGTCCTTTAATATCTAATTCGCCCTCTAACCTCGGAATTAATATATTTTCATATATACTTAACCGAAGGGGAATTTTTTCTCGATAATAGACTTACCTGGATCGGGGCGCGAACCCAGGATCCTTTCAAATCCAGGAACGTCAGTGAAGCTTTTACCTACTACACTACCGCGAGAGACTAAAAGTTTATGACTTATATATATATTATATATATATATATATAATATATATATATACATTATATATATATATATATATATGTGTGTGTGTGTGTGTGTGTGTGTGTGTGTGTATTAAGATATGGTGTACATACTTATGCGCGATGTCATTTGACAGTCTATCGTCCATAGGACCAGCTTGCCCTGTCACAGCACTACAATCGGGGAGTTGCATAGAAAACGGAGTGACCGAGAATAAGTAACAGGGCGCCGCTCTCGATCACATACCCGGAGCCACAAAATACTTAAGTGAACTGGGAACTTTCTCTTCAGCCTATTGTGTTCCCAAGGGGATGTAGCTCAAATGGTAGAGCGCTCGCTTAGCATGTGAGAGGTACGGGGATCGATACCCCGCATCTCCAAATAACTTTTGGTAATTGTTATAAAGTATTTGCGAGTCGTCTACAGTTGCTTGTTTTTTTCAAGAACGCGCACAAATAATAATTTCAAATAACTGTTTTAATAATAATTAATAAAATGCATACTAATCAAGCTAACGAATTCATCACATTCATGGGCTGACGGAAGTCAAAGCTTACCTCAAATTGGAAGACAAAAAGTCGCATAATATATATAATTCAAATAAATTTTAGCTTTTGTTTAATTGAGCAGTTTAAATTATATACAGATTTCTTACACATAAAAAGTCACATTTCTGAACATCACTAGTATGTAATATATTCATGTTCAATTGAAATTACGAGGTTCCTCATAACTTAATAGGGTGTATCAATAATTATAAATATCGGCAAAAATTAATATTCTTTTGTTCCTTATATTCAGGGAAATATAAATTTAAAATAATCTCGCTTCTTGTTCCGATCATACTTTGGTTCGATAATGATGGCGTTTCTGAAAGTATTTTCATTTTAACATATTTCATTTATATTATTCCTAGTTTTCTTTTTATGATTGTTATACTAATTTCCATTCGTATTCGTTTGTCGCCAATATTTCTGAATCAAAAGCCACTTTTGATAATTCCAGATTTGTCGAAATTAACAGAAGCTGGTACCTATTTTGTTTTTGAATGTGAAATGCGCAACCAGATATGGTTTGAGCATGGTGTTCCCTTTCATGCCAGCTATACTAATTAAGGGCAACGTCCGGCGATCCATGGGGTCCGGAAACCCATTTTGGGTTTATGACGGTTTGGGTAGGAAAACCACTCTACTTTAAGTTTCAAACAGTTTTTTTTAAGAAATATGTATAAATCATAGCTAAAAAGGCTTTAATCTACACTTATCTATGCCCCCTCTAGCGGTGGGGGCCGGGGGGGGGGGTGGGGGTGGGAGTCGCTCAAGCAACACTAATTCGGGAACCTTTTTCTGTCCTGGATACTTGAAAATTATTTTCTATAGTTTCCCCCAAATTTAGAGATCCGATTTTCAAATTGAACTCAACGTTTTCTTTGAATGATACGAGTTGGGTAAATACTGAAAGATATGCCACTAAAGTAGGTTCTGTTCATTTCTTCGTCTTTTCGTGGATATTTATAACAATTTATTAAAGAAAGACAAGTGTATAATCGCCCACATGCATTGTTTGTTTACAGTGTTGGCTGTTCATTTTTTTTTGTCTGCTCATAAATAGATCAGTCTCAATAAAGTTGCAGATACGTTTATAAACATGGTTTCTATATATCCTCCAAATTTCAATTCTCTAGGTTTATTTCAGAATTTACAGATGTAAATGTAGTATATGAAAACTTTGACGCTCGTTTTCTCAAAACTTAGATTTTCGGACAAAAATTAATTTAACTTTTTTGTTTATTGAACGATTTTAGTCATTCAAAAACCAAATAATAGAGCATTAAAATGTCTAAATATTCATAGCACAGAATTTTTACATTTGGTATTTACCTATTGAAATTATCGATGAAATAATACTATTACGTAAAAAATATATAATAAAAAAACTAAAAAAAAATTCAAAAATCACAGTTATGAGTTTATAGTAGAGAAAATTATCTCCCAAATAGTTTTTGAGTGATAAAATCGGTTGAAAAACAAAAAAAAAATCATTGAGTTTGAAAAAACCCCATTTTCCCATAAGGTTAATGTAAAATGGACTACTCCCGACCGGGGGTTTAAGAGCGTACACAAGCCGCTTAGTCGATGTCATGATAAGAAAGGTTCGTCGGGATAATAACGAACTGAAATTTACCGGTAATAAACGCGTTTGGACTTACCCCGGGATCAATGAATCTTTATTCTGACTTTTTCATGAGATGAGAGAGCCTGGCCCAGGCTTAATTACTCCAAAATTATCGTAGTGGTCTTAGTGGAATTTATGCACAGAAATCATTGTATATAAGGAAACACTCTGTGCAATACATGGCGGGATACCCTCTAGCATTTCTATGAGATTTAGAAAAGTGTTTCTTAAATAAGTCACTTGTTGGCCTGAAACCTGATTAGATAGCATTCTTACAATGAAAACACACCCCTATGCCTTCTTGCCTTGATAAAAGATACTTTATACTTATATGCGTGTACAGCGTGGGTTTTCTGTTGTTGATAATACTATGATGACCTCTTGTTACAATCTAATTTCACAAATCTCTCAAATTCAGTGGTCTTTACTGACATATCACAGCACTTTTATGTTATTAGGTAAAAGCTGTTTAAAATTCTTATATATAAGACTTAATTATTTTAAGTTGCAACTATAGAACTATAGGAAATACCACAAACGGAATTATTTTTTAGGAATTTGCCATGATAGTTATCTTACTCCAAATTTGATTAGTACTTTCAAAATACGGATTCACCGTTTCAGAACTAGACGACGATGATGATAACAGTGTACATTCCTTTTAGAAAACTATATATATTTCATTACGTAATAATGGCAGACTTCTACAAGTAGTATAATCATGCAAGTATTCTCTCTTTATTCATCATAACTTCTGAAGGGTTAGGATTCATTTTGGTTATACTTTCAATAATTTGCCTGCCGATAGTTGATCACTGTAGTGGTTGAGTGGATACTAGATTAAAGGTTGGTTAGATTTAGAATAAGTTAGTTAGTACCAGCACATGCCTGTGGTCAGTTGTTTAAGTACAAAGGAAGTTTGGTGCAGACCTCCGGTACCCAACGAACAAAGTGAGGTAGCTAAAAAGTGTTCGTTGGTTGTTAGATATGCTAGATATGCTCTTAGAGCAGCCCATAAATTTTAAGGAGGTAGTAATGTGGCGGGTCACTGATACAGCTCCATTGCTGTTGATTGAGTGCTGCTTTTAGACGGATTTTCTCCGCTGAGGCTGCGTAGCTACGGCTTGAAAGATCTTCTTCGAAGGGTCCTCTATGACAGACGTAATCTCCAGATGGGTCTTGGTCCTAGAGACACTGTCCTCCGGTATCATCATTGGTGACCGGTTTATTTCAAGAATATAAACTGATTTCCATTTCTCAGTCTCTTACCATAAAGAGTTGCCAATTGACATCTAATGCTGATCAGCAGAAGAAACAGGGAAGAATCTGCATTTATGAAATTGAGAAGTAAGTTGGTTAGTTGTTGATGACTTTCGAACTTATTTTTCTGCTACGGGAGAGAACTAGGTCAGGAGAGTGGTTGTATTCAGAGCTGGAGATTGAAATGTGCATGAAGATCATGTTGATATTAACTGGAAAGGCAGTTGCTACGGCTGCTTCTGGCATTCAACTGCTTTGATTACTTTCTGTAAAGGCAATTTATTTACTTACTTTTATATAGCGATGGTAGTATGAGCTACTAATTTTCAATACCTATTGCATTATGCTAGGAGAGCTTGAATTTTTTTCTTAGTAAAAGTGAGGAAAGTTAATAAGCCAAAAACAAGAGTGGTAATAGATGCATTGACATTTGGGCGTTATAAAAATAACAATGATACCTGTAATATCAATGTTTCTAGATGTTTGTGCACTTTGGTTTGCAGACAGGGGCTACAGTTTTCTGGGAGCGCTTCTGGGGCTGATGGACATAAGGTTTATTGCTTGTAACTGCCAGAGCCACCTACTCTGATCTTTATCGTTTGTCTGAGTAACTGCAATTTAGATTTGCAACCCCATGTTGACTAGTAAAAGTGGTTGGAACACATTACCGGTTTCCACAGAGCCATTCATTTGCCTAGAGAGAGAGAGAGAGAGAGATTTTCTCTTTGGTTTCTCTATATGTTTCTAGTGCCTATTGTGAGCCATCTGGATCATGTTTGGCTGTAAAAGACAATTTTGCAAGCGTGCCCGTAGACTACAGTGGCATAGAAAACGGAGGTCCCCTGTTGGATGTCTCGCCAGCTCTCGCAAGAGAGATCCTCACGAACCACGCGGTGCGCATCGTAGAGCTCAGAGATAACTTTCACTACCATTATTGAGTTGAACTTTACGGGTACTTATCAGGGGATGTAGCTCAAATGGTAGAGCGCTCGCTTAGCATGTGAGAGGTACGGGGATCGATACCCCGCATCTCCAGTAACATTTTCAAGGGACTCGTTATGAGTGAAAGGAACTGTCAAATTGCGGAGATGAACGTCTCTAAGCATCTCAGTGTCAGCTGTGAAGCTACATTCGTCAGCCATGATTTTGAATGAAGTCAACGTTTAGAGACGCTATTGCGTTAATGGACTGAAATCCACAATCGAGATTGAAAAAAAACAAGCAAAGAATGCGCCGTAAATTCTCCGGCGCAATCGAGTTTTCTGTACACCGTATAATGCTGTATGAAACTCTCAGCCAAGGTCTGGCAGTGGCCCGATTTCTTGACACCTATAGCATGACGTACGCACGATCATGGCAAACTCTAACCTTAAATCAAATAAAACCTACTGAGGCTAGAGGGCTGCAATTCGGGATGCTTGTTGATTGGAGGGTGGATGATCACTTATTTGCAGCCCTCTAGCCTCAACCATTTTGAAGATGTGAGGGCGGCCAGAATAAGTGCGGATGGACAGACAAATAGCCACTCAATAGTTTTCTTTTGCAAAAAACTGAAACGGAAGGTCACGACCTTAAAAGAGAGACTGTACAATCTGTATTAATTTGTCCCAACATTGGGATATCAGTTACCAGATCTCCTTAAAAGAAAATTGGGATTTGACCGGAGATCCGAGTATGTGTGCGAAGGAACCTTACATTCAAGCAAACATAAAACACATTTATGAGTGAAAGCGAATTGCAAAGTAAATCAAGGGAGATAATTTCATCACCAAGTGCTCTCACGTCTATTTAGGTAATGAGCTGTGACTCAAATGCCCTGGATATATGATCCAACATCTTAAATGGTAATGGGATGAAGTTTCAGAGGAAGGAAGTTACGTTCAAACAAAAATCTCGAATTTTTTACAAATCTGCGGCCACTTAATTTCACGCTTCATTAGGGACGAAATTTCAGTAGAGGTTGAGGTTTATGATAGAGAAATGAACGATTTTAAGCACATTCAAGATTAACTACAAGAAAACACGCCGAAGAAAGAAAATTAAATCTAAAGAGATATATATATATATATATATATATATATCATATATATATATAATTATATATATATATATATAGATAGGAAGAGAGAGATGAGAGAGAGAGAGAGAGAGGAGAGAGAGAGAGAGAGAGGAGAGAGAGAGAGAGAGAGAGAGAGAGAGAGAACTTTTAAAGATTGTCCTTTTCTTTTACCATTTTTCGCAACAGGCACTCCAGATTAATACACGACATAGAATCGTAGCCTACTTCACACATTAAGAGAAAGGTGACATGTTCATGGTTCAAATAGAAATTAAACAAAAAAAATGCTACCAGGCTATGTGTTTTTCACATGTCTATCCAAGCTTGTTAAAGCAAAGTAAATATCTTCTTATTTCTTAGTTGAAGCTTTGCAAATACAATGCTAGTAATGTATAAGATCCCGTTTCCATTCCAGATAGGTCAGCTCGAATTAACCTGTGTAAATCGTTATCATCTTGCCCATCCAGACCTCGGCACATCGGGTTTCGCCAAGGTCAACAACGAAATGAAGATCTCCGTGGTGCCCATAACAAATTAAACAGGGCCGCTGTTTCTTTTTCGGCAAGGTGGATCGAATCCTTTACATTTTTTTACCCTATATGGCAGCCTGTTCAAGAATAGATTTTCATCCATCGGTTTCTCTGAGCGCTTCCACGAATTCTGTCAAATTTTTTTTATGTTAGTTTACTAGTTAAGGATTTTAGCTCTGTAAACAAATATCATACTAATACTTTCGTAAGGGTCACGCTCACTACTTCCCATCCCATTTCATTCTTCGTGGGAGCCGGCCGCCTGGTAGGCGTTTAGATAGAGGTTAAAAATGCTCCTAGACTATTATAGGAAGGACCTGCCATATGCTGCTACAGTTTGTGCCTTATGGCGGTCATTTGTCGTCGGGGATATAAGTTTTGCATTCTTGCACTCTTTACCTTAATATTCTGCTGGAAAATAAACGCAGACAGTCTGCTAGTTTCGTGTGCATGTTTAAGATGAAAAAAAAATTATTCTTTATCGTGCCGAGCCTCAGTAATTATTCTTTGTTGTTCTTCTAAGTTTTATTCCGCTCTCTCTCTCTCTCTCTCTCTCTCTCTCTCTCTCTCTCTCTCTCTCTCTCTCTCTCTCTCTCTCTCTGGCGTAATTTGGCGTGTTTAGCAGATTCGCAATACGATGAGGTAGCAGGAAGGGAACTGGCATTTCTCATCTATGAAATCAGCAACAGTCCTAACCAAAAAGATACAAAAGCATTCATAGATATATTAGAAGGATATAATCCTTCAAACTGGAACAAATCTAATGAAAACATCTTGAAAATAATTGAAGAAGTTCCAAATAAAATCCAAGTGGTCAAGAGACTCATAAAGAAAATATACATAAACCAACATATTCCGACAAAGAAAATGAATAAGGTGAATCTTGTGAATATCCTAATTGATGCATTAGGAAAAAGAATGCCAAAAGCATGCAAACTGTGTAAGGTTTGGTATAGCATAGTCAATCCACAAAACCTAATCAGAAAATGTGCTGCATGCAACATTCCGACCCATCCACAGTGTGCTGAGGTAATACAAGATTTGAGAAAAGATACAAGAATTTTTTGTTCAACATGTCTATCATGGATAGACAATGTTATTAAATCAAGATTGAATGTACAAATAGATTGAGGATGAAGAAGAGAAGAGGAAGAAGAAGAAGAAAAAGAAGAAGAGGAAAACGGAAGAGAAGTAAACAAAAATGAAATGACAGAAAAAAATAAGGAAAACAAAGAACAAGATAAAAGTATGGATGCAGAGATACTCATTGATACTACATATGAGGCAATAAAGCAGCATACCTACGAAGAAATAAATTACGATATGACAACAGAAAAGCAAATCCCGAAGAGGCTCTACCCAGATCTATACAATGACGGGAAAGAGGAAAAAATAGACAAGAAAGACAAAATCTGCAACCTTTTGAAAAGAGGGAATTGCAGATTTGGAGAAAGATGTTACTACAAACATCCTAAGATATGTCAAAACTATGAAATATATGGTAAATGTGCATACTTAGATGGATATGGGGATGATTGCAGAGATCTGCATCCAAAAATATGTAAAAACCTAAAAGAAGGAAAAGGATGTAAGTTCGACAAAAAATGCAAATATGCACCCTGTAGCCATGAATCATAATCAAATAAATAACCAACCAAGTAATAAAATCCAAAATAAGAAAGAAACAAATAAAGAGAGAAATCAAGAATATCAGGTAAAAGAGAAAAGCAAACCACCAATGAGATATGCAGAGGTGTCAGCAAAAAATTTCAAAGCATCAGCTCCGAAATTATACCCAAGATAATAACTGTATTTATTATGCAAGAGGATATTGCAGAAACGGAGAAAATTGCAGATTCAGACACAAAATGAATAATTATGATGAAGGAAGATCAAATATTATGGAAAAGTTGGATTTTTTAATGTCAGAATTTCTGGAAATGAAAAAAAGAACAACATACCAGAACAGGAAAGAGACATGGGAAAATCCTTATTACTACCAGTATTAAATGAAGGAGAAAACACGCAAACCATCATAGTGATGAATGCGCAGGGTTTAGTTACGAGTAACTCAAAAAGAAAAATAGAGTACTTAGAAGAACTAACCCAAAATGAAAAGAAAATAGATATAATGAATATAAGTGAAACCTGGTATTCCCAAGAGACTGGGAATGATGATCAAATAAAAGGGTTCCAAACTTATAGATCAGATAGAAAAAATAGGAATCAAGGGGGAACCGCAATATATGGGAAAGACAAAAAACAAAAGGAAAAATATATGAGAAATATAGTAACTCAGAATGTGAACTAATAGCGGTAAAATTTGAATCTGAAAAATTGATGAACATAGTAATATATAGACCTCCTAATACTAAAGAGTTTGACTTAATAATTGAAAAATTGGATGATATATGTATAAATCACAAGGACTGGACTATTCTCCTATCTGGTGACTTCAACTTTCCTTTCGTAGAATGGAAAGAACGAATAGGAGATTGTGGTTGTACTTATACATATAAAAAAGAGAGTAATAGTAGTGCAGAAGATAAGAGGCAATTTGAAAAGCTATTAGATATGCTACTAGAATACAACATTCAACAAATAAATCACCTGCCAACAAGAAAGGAAAATACTTTAGACCTAGTATTTGTGAACGAGATGAATTATGTTAAAGAAATAATAGTTTATAATGCGAATATTTCAGACCATAATGTCATAGAATTAACAGTTCATTCCAAAGCAAGTGAAAATAGAGATAAGCAAGAAATGAAAAAGTGGGAAGGATATGGAAAATACAACTTCTACAGTAAAAATATAAAATGGTCAGAAATTAATGAAGAATTAAACAAAGATTGGGATAACATTTTCGTAAGTGATGACATAAGGGTAAATACGGAGATATTATATAAAATATTGGAGAAAATAGTGGATATATACCGAAGAAGAAAAGTAAACATCATTCATGCATACCAAGAGACAGAAGGATCTTGTTCCAGAAAATCAGAAAGTGGAAAAAAGGTCTTGCAAAAGAAAAAAATGCATGGAAAGTTATAGAACTAAAAAGTAAGATAGAAAATGCAGAACAAAAGATTATACAATCAAAAGAAAATGAAAAACGGGACTTGGAAGAAAAAACCCTATTAAATATCAAGCAAAACCCCAAACTATTATACGCATATGCGAAGAAGATGAATAAAAGAAGAATAGAAATAGGCCCTCTGAGAATTGAAGGGAGATTAACGAATGAAAAAAAGGAAATTTGCAACATACTGGCAGAACGATATAAGAGAGAATTCACCCCTAGAATGATAATGAAGATAATGATATAGAAGTAAGGGATGAAAATAGTGAATATTTAGCTGACATAGATATTAATGAAGCTGATATTGTGCAGGCTATTAATGAAATTAAAAATGGAGCTGCTGCAGGCCTGATGGAATTCCTGCTATTTTGTTAAAGAAAGTAGTTCATTCTATCGCAAAGCCACTTGCAATATTATTAAGACAAAGTGTAGATACAGGCAAGATTTATGATGAGCACAAATTAGCATATATTACCCCTACTTTCAAAAGTGGATCAAGACTAGAGGCAAGTAATTATAGGCCTGTGAGTCTAACATCACATATTATGAAAGTGTATGAAAGGGTAATGAAGAAAAATATTATGAAACATTTAATAAAAAATAATTTGTTTAATAAAGGACAACATGGTTTCGTACCCGGAAAAAGTACACAAACCCAACTGTTAGTCCACCGTGAGAACATATTCAAAAATATGAAAAGCGGAAATGAAACAGATGTGGTTTATTTAGACTTTGCAAA
Organism: Macrobrachium nipponense; assembly: GCF_015104395.2. Classification (NCBI taxonomy): domain Eukaryota; kingdom Metazoa; phylum Arthropoda; class Malacostraca; order Decapoda; family Palaemonidae; genus Macrobrachium; species Macrobrachium nipponense. Next base: position 125,167,887 of record NC_061107.1, read on the forward strand.
AGCTTTTGATAAAGTAGACCATAATATATTAGCGAAGAAAATTAGAAAACACAATATCGTGGATAAAGTAGGAAGATGGTTAAAAGAATTTTTACACAACAGAAAACAGATAGTTATTGCAAACGACGAGAAATCGGATGAAGTCAAAGGTAATATCCGGTGTGCCGCAAGGTACGGTGTTAGCTGCAATACTGTTTGTTATTATGATTGAAGACATAGACAATAATGTGAAGGATTCGGTAGTGAGTAGTTTCGCAGATGACACAAGAATAAGTAGAGAAATTACTTGTGATGAAGATAGGAACGCTCTACAAAGAGACCTTAACAAAGTATATGATTGGGCAGAGGTAAATAGGATGGTATTTAACTCTGATAAATTTGAATCAATAAATTATGGAGACAGAGAAAGAAAGCTATATGCATATAAGGGACCTAATAATGAGACATCACAAATAAGGAAGCAGTTAAAGACCTTGGTGTGATGATGAATAGGAACATGTTATGCAATGATCAAATAGCAACTCTGTTGGCAAAATGTAAAGCAAAAATGGGAATGTTGTTACGGCACTTCAAAACAAGAAAAGCTGAACACATGATTATGCTTTATAAAACATATGTTCGTAGTCCACTTGAATATTGCAATATGATATGGTACCCACACTATCAAAAGGATATTGCACAAATAGAGAGTGTACAAAGGTCCTTTACAGCTAGAATAGAAGAAGTTAAGGACCTAGACTACTGGGAAAGACTACAATTCTTAAAATTATATAGTCTAGAAAGGAGGAAGAGAAACGCTACATGATAATTCATGCATGGAAACAGATAGAAGGAATAGCAGAAAATATCATGGAACTAAAAATATCAGAAAGAGCAAGCAGAGGTAGATTAATAGTGCCCAAAACTATACCAGGAAAAATAAGGAAAGCACACAGGACATTAATCCACTACGCACCAGCATCGATAATGCAGCGTCTATTCAATGCGTTGCCAGCTCATCTGAGGAATATATCAGGAGTGAGCGTAGATGTGTTTAAGAATAAGCTCGACAAATATCTAAACTGCATCCCAGACCATCCAAGATTGGAAGATGCAAAATATACCGGAAGATGTACTAGCAACTCTCTGGTAGGGGGGGGGACATTAGAGTGCCTCACACTGAGGGACCTGGGGCAACCCGAACAAGATGTAAGGTAAGGTCTGTAAGGTCTCTCTCTTTTCCAGCTCATTTTGCATTCTAGAAATTTTTAGCCAGATATTTTTCGCGTGTTTTCTACATCTACTAGAATATATTCTGGTTTAGAATGTTTAAGGAAAAAATTAACATCATACACACATATACATACATACAGAACATTACATACATCATACATACATACTACATACATACATACATACATACAACATACATAATACATACCTTATATATATACATATATTATATATAATATAATTATATATATATTATTATATATACCATACATACATACATATATACTCATTATAATCTAATTCTCTATTTTCATTTTTAACCCTACTACGCTAGACAGGACATACGAGATATTGATTTATTTTCCATTAGATAATGTGAACAAATAATGAGACTTAAAATCTTCCGGTATAATTTGATTTTGCACTAGAAATCAGATGCAAAATGAATTATATGTTTCTAAAGCATTTGAGTCAATTTGTAAATGATGAGACATAGGAAATTCTGGAGGGTCCATTTCGTATTCTGCTTTATGCGCTACCGCCTGTCTGTATTTTTTGTAGTTACCACAATTACCACTGACCATCAACAAAAGCTTTATCAAACGTGTTTGTGGTATGAATCCTACATGCTACTCCAGGTATGTCTTATATACAGAAAAAATAAAATATACACGGGTTCTGCGGACTCCTGCCTTGTGGTTTTCTCTCCTTTCATCAGAATATATATTTCCGGACTGCCATGTTTGACTACGTTTAGTTTGTTTGTTTGTTTGTATGGTGCTTTTACGTTGCATGGAACCAGTGGTTATTCAGCAACGGGAACAACGGCTTTACGTGACTTCCGAACCACGTCGAGAGTGAACTTCGATCACCAGAAATTCACATCTCTCACTCCTCAATGGAATGGCCGAGAATCGAACCTGCGACCACCGAGGTGAGAAGCAAACACCAAACCGACCACGTCACTGAGGCGCGACTACGATTAGTGGTGCATCAGTGATGCATTTTATGAACATTTTCCTTGAATATCTTAAGAATAATTTTGCTTCGTTGGTTGTCTATATGAGAAGATTGCTTCAGTGCTCTCGGTGTCTGGGAGTGGAAAGATTATGAAATTAGGAAAGAGCGAAGTATTTAGAGCTTGGTGTACTACATGTCTTAAAAACGGCAGCCACTTATGGTTTAAATTATTTTGAAATAGAAATGGGGTTTGGTGATAGTTTCTGGTGTCCATTTGGCAAATTTGGCTTTCATTTTCGTAGGAGTTTTTTTTTTTTTTTTTTCAACTCATTAAAATGTCGCTTCTGTACCTAACAATAACAGAGGGCCACAGTGAGAAACCATTTTCATAGAATTAGGGTAGTTTTTTGACCGGTGGAGAGGTCGATGAGAGAATAATGAATGGCTACCTCTGACCTCCACACCGGTCAAAAAACTACCCTAACGGCTTATCAATGATGTACTGAAACATTAATTTTGGTTAAGAAGGAAATCAAAAAGATGTGAAACCACTTAAGCCAGGTTAAGGTTAAGTTTGGTGATAAGGATGTGTGGGGAGGGGGGTTGGTGATGCTGGAATTTCCCCCATTGTCAGGTAGGTCAACTAATGTTAAGAGAACTTTCGTTGAATTAACGATTAACCAGAATGAATCAAAGTCGCATAAAAATAATAAATTTGATGAAAGATGTCTTTTTAGATACATACTGAATTACAGGTTTAAAAGACCTATTTACCAGTCTTCCTATACTTTTGAGAGAGAGAGAAAGAGAGAGAGATGGTAGGAGTGACTAAATCGCTTGGCACTCATGCCATGTGGTATTCTGGTTTTAGGTTTAGTAAGAACTTTCACCCTTAGCAGTGCTATGGGGATGTAGCTCAAATGGTAGAGCGCTCGCTTAGCATGTGAGAGGTACGGGGATCGATACCCCGCATCTCCAGGTGCATTTAACAGCATCCCCTCTGTAAATCTGGCGTGTTTTCTTAGAACGACTTCCTGCTGAAGCCCTTAAGCCAGGAACTATGTAGAAATGGGCGAGGGGCTGAAAAACATTTGAATTTAAAGTGAAGCTGACCGGAAATAGTGAATTGAATCTTCAGGCTGGTGTAAGTTAGAAACAAGGTTGCAAAATCAATATTATGAAGGCAGACAGGCGAAGAATAGTGGAGACATTTCTGTAACTGACCCTAGGAAGCTTTTCCTTTTTAGACATAAGGATACGAGTCGAGCAAGAACAAAATGCAATCACAGATTGGAAAGGAAGGTACCAGGACCTCGACAAAAAGAGTGTAATTAAAGCATTTTTAGGCTGCAAAAGTGAAAAGTATACAGGAGTATTAGCGAAAACATCTTCAGGAAGGGAGGAGGTCCGGAAATGAGAAAGGGTCATTACTAATAAAAAGATAGTTTGGATGAGGAGGGTAAGAGTGCTTTCACATTTGTTGTTGACATTCCCATTGTTGGAGAAGAAATGTTTGTCGTAAGAGTGAAATCTATCGCATATATAAAAAATGTAAAAAAAAAAAAACCTTACATGTAGCCAAATTTCAGAATACAGAAAAACAGTGAACAAACTTTTTCGAAACTTTCGTTCACGTAGCGCCCATCCGTTCGACAAAAAAAATCTCTATCAAAGCTAATTCTAATAGGAATACTGAATATAAAATTATTTTCATAACATTGATCTTGCTAGCACTGCAACCATAAAATTTTATATAGTCGTACTGATTATCTTTATGCCTCAACGCTGAAAAAATGATAAATAATTAGATACAAAAGTATTACTTAGCTAAAATGCATCCACCGATATCATTGGGTGTGTGGGGTTTGTGTGGTGTAACTCTTTGAATGGTGACAGCATAAACCAGCTGGAAAATAGGTCTACGGTGTGCAGAGACAATACAATGATCTTAAAAATATTTGTTTTATATTTGTTATAAGAATATTTGGATTTTCATAAAGAAATAAAAAGCGTAACTTGCAATTACCCTTTTGGTAATGACAAGATTTTGTTCCAAGGCTTATGCTTGGTAGTTTTATTTAAATGCTTAAGATGCAGTTTGAATATACCCTAAAGCTTCAACATTCAAAGGAAAATTTTTGTAATTCATGTTCCTATTTTGAATATTTTGTTTTGACTGTTAAGCTTATTCGGTCTATTGTTGTGTGCTGTGCAGGTAGTTAAGATAACTACTCCGAGTAGCACATTAAGAACGTTGGATTTCAAAGCTCTGCTAATCTTATCACGCTGTGCTTTTTTAAAGCAATAATGAAAAAAAATATCACAGATTATGGATTACTATAAAAATGCACGAGATCATATTTATAGCCAAAGGAGAATAATGTTAGCTGTAAATTAACAAATTTATCAACATGTATGATATTAAAAAATGTGTAGACGTCATTAACTTAGGGGTTTTTACATCGTGCCAAAGGTTGCCACTCTCCCATTGGGGAAGGGGGAGGGGATGGAATGGAAGAATTAACTTACAGGTTTTTACACCCGCCAGAGGTTGCCACTTTCCCATGGGGGGAGGAGTTAGGGGGGAGGGGATGGGTAGGCGGCATTTACTTACGGGCTTTTATACCACGCAGAGATTACCACTCTCCCATGGGTGGGAGGGAGGAGGAGGGAAGGAATGGGTAGGCGGCATTAACTTATGGGTTGTTACATCGGACCAGAAGTTGCCACTTTCCCATGGGGGGGAAAGAGAGGAGGGACGGGGAGGGGATGGGTTAGCGGCATAAACTTAAAGGTTTTTACACCCACCAGAGGTTGCCACTTTCCCAAGGGGGGAGGGGGAGGGGGAGGGGATGGGTTGGTAGCATTAACTTACAAGTTTTTACACGGCGCAAGAGGTTGCCACTTTCCCATGGGGGGAGAAGGGAGTTGGTGAGGGAATGGGTAGGCAGCATTAATTTATGGGTTTTTACACCGCACCAGAGGTTGCTACTTTCCCATGGGGGAGGGGGATGGGTTAGCGGCATCAACTTATGGGTTTTTACATCGCGCCAGAGGTTTCCACTTTCCAATGGGGGAAAGGGGGTGGAGGGAAGGGGAGGGGATCGGTTGGTAGCATGAACTTACTGGTTATTACACCGTGCCAGAGGTTGCCACTTTCCCATGAGGGGGAGAGGGAGGGGATGGGTTGGCGTCATAAACTTAAGGGATTTTACACCTCGCCAGAGGTTGCCACTTTCTCATGAGGGGGAGGGCTGAGAGGAGGATGAGGGGATAGGTAGGCAGCTGAAACTTAGAGGTTTTTACACCGCGTTAGAGGTTGCCACTCTCTCATGGGGGCCGGGGGGGGGGGGGAGGGGGAGGGGATGGGTTGGCAGCATTAACTTTCAGGTTTTTACACCGTGCCAGAAGTTGCCACTTTCCCATGGGGTAGAGGGCTGGGGGAGGGGGAGGGGATGGATTGGCTGCACTAACTTATGGGTTTTTACACTGCGCCAGAGGTTTCCACTTTCCCATTTCAGGAAGTGGCGGGGGAGGGGGAGGTGATGGGTTGGCGGCATTAACTTACGGGTTTTTTACATCACGCCAGAGGTTGCCACTTCTCATGTGGGGGAGGGGTAGGGGAGGGAGGGGAGGGGATGGGTAGGTTGTGGGGCATTAACTTACAGGTTTTTGCACCATACCAGAGGATGCCACTTTCCCATGAGAGGAGGGGAAGGGAGAGGTGATTGGTTTGCGTCATTATCTTACGGGTTTTATAATGCGCCAGAGGGCGGGGAAGGGATGGAATGGAAGCATTAATGTACAGGTTTTTACACCGCGCCAGATGTTGCCACTTTCCCATGGGGTGGAAAGGGGAGGGGATGGGTTGGCGGCATTACCTTACAGGATTTTACACAGTGACAGAGGTTGCCACTTTCCCATGTGGGGGAGGGGGAGGGGGAAGTACCAAACTTTCAGAACGCAGTGTAGATAAGTAGAACCTTCATACCAAACTGTCTGAAGGGGACTAAATCCTGCGTGTATAGCATGTAATGTTTCTCTTTCTCTGTCCAACCTACTGTGTCCTCTGTGTCCTCTGTATTGCTCTCTCTGTCCTTCTGTCCTCTTATCTGTCCTGTCCTGCTATCTGTCCTCATTTCGTCCTCAGTCCTTACTCATTTACTCCCTGTCAGGTAAGCCCAGTACTCTACTGCAGCGTGATTAAGTTTCTGAAAAAAAAAATCTTGCTTGTTAGGCTCATGTAACACAAAAAATATATTATGATTTAAGATGTGTGCTTAGATAAGAAGCAAGAGTGATTTTTGTATAGCAATAATAATAGAACATGTATCTGGGTAAAACTGAAGAATAGGACTATACTACCACATCCAGGTTCTGACCAGTCAGCTACCCGGATTGTCTTTTCTTTCGTTTATGTTTATGTCTTCTTTATGTTTGTGATATTTACTGTTTTTTGCTTATGTTTTTACCTTCATTCCCAAGGAGCTGGTACTAGACATGGCACCCATATTGCACACAAACTGATAGTTACCGAGCTAGAGGATACTAGTTTTCAGTATCTGCATCATATTGGCTTAGGCTGGGTCCAAAATTCTTACAATTTTAGGTGATTATATTAGAGGCAATGCATTCAGTGTCAGTAATTTAACGGTATGAATCAGAAGTCTTTAATCATCATGAAAGTTATTTGAACTGCTCATCAATGTATTTCAAAAGTGATATCTTTTCTCAACTGAAGTTTCTAGTGTGAGGTCTCAATGAAACAGAACTGGGTACTGATGATTTATTACCTGGCACGTGATATACATAGCAGTGTGCAGACGGAAACACAGTGTCCGATCCCCCAGGGCCTGCGATTCACACACAGATAGAGAAGAATTTGTCTTTCTTAGCAGTTAATAAAATGGTAATAAGAAAGGACATAATGGACATGCATTGACAAATTATATACCGGCGGAGAGGCCAGGAAATTCTACATACCAACATATACATGTGTAAGTGTTTACATATATGTGAGGAATGTATGTGACATTCCATATATAAAAAATAAAAACTATGTTGTTAATTAAACCAATGACCCAAGGGGTCATATAGGAACTTGCAGGAGTGTGATAAACATTGTTAATGAAGTGTTGACAAAGCCTTGACGTTGCTTGTATCAGCGTCCTGATTTGTAGACACCTGTAGTCATCATATCCATTGTTGTGTGAAACGTCAACAATGCTTTCGCTTGAGAAACTATGTTGACGCTCTACCCACAAACCGTGCTATGTGACTTTTGTCTCATATGTTCATCTGTGTGTATAACCATATGCTGAACTAAGGTTTGCTCTCCTGTGGTTTTGTAATTGTATTGTATCTCAGACTTCAACTAGCACTCTTCACTTGAAGACCTATCAAAACCTTTTCTGTATCTCTCCACGATGTAAGATAGAAGAATATATCTTATTTTTGTACTCTGTGTTTCAACGACTCAACCTCTACATCAGAAGGAACCAATTGAATGAAACTTGAAGAATAACCCCACAGCCGATGAGAATGAGTCAAGAATGAAGAGTATTTACCCACCGATATCTGCTGTGCAGATCAAAAGAACAACCCCGTGCCTCGTTTGTAAATATAATACGAGAGCGCTAAAACATGAGATTTTTGCTGGGTAACGGAGGTCTTGACATAGGTCTTTACAATCTAGATGAGATACAAGATTGTGATCAGTGGGTAATTCTTTACAAGTACTCCCCCCCCCAAGGCAATTATTAATGATTAATAATGAATAAATAAATAATGCACAATTAATAATGAATAATTGGAAGATTTGTACAGTTAATCATATCTTGTTTGTATTAGGAGCCATCCCTGAGTTTTTAATATCCGAGGTTGTTGGGCAGTTTCAACTGTTGGATTGTCCAGCGGGCTCGCAAGGATGTCGTCTTTCGTCCGGCCCCTGTGATGGCCTCGACCACGTCATGGGACATCAGTTCTTTTGCTTGAGGTCTTGTTTTGTGGAGGAATTCTTGGATGCCTGCTGATCTCTCCCTGGGTTTCATTATCCATCAGGAAAGCTGGCTTTAATCTGTTGACGGATACCCAGTTTCTCCACCTGTGGATGTCAATGAGGTAGGCCTTCAAATTTTCATTGGTACACACTTTTAACGAATGGTGGGTGCTTTCCATCATTCCGTTGGCTGCGGGGTTAAATGTCGTTGTGTTGTAGAGTGTTGTCCCCATCAGGTATGCCAGGGAGACCCAGAGTTGTCTGGCACACAGAAACGACTTATCCAACTTGATAGTAGGGCTTCCGGGCAGGAGCTTGTAGATGTTTCTGCCATTGGTGTTGCTTCTGGCCATCTCGTAGACCAGTCTATGATTGTTAGGAGGCATCTGGTAACCCCCGATTGGGGCAGAGGTCCTACGACGTCCATGTGAATGTGCCTGAACTGTCTTTGTGGTTGTGGGAAGTATCCGATGATGATTTTGTGCGCCAGGTGATCTTGCCTGTCTGGCCTGGTATGCAGTTCTTTGCCCATCTCTGCACGTACTTTTTTATCCCGTACCACACGAATTTCTTGGTCATCAGGTGGATTGTTGTATGTCCTGATGGATGGAAGAGGCCATGGATGTTGTCGAATACCTGCTTCCTTTCAGATGCGGGTATCAGGGGGCAGGGCAGCCTGTGCTGGTGTCACAGAGAAGTGTCAATCCCCACTCTCCTTTTGGCACATCCTTCCACTTCAGCGCAGTGAGTGCAGTGCAGTAAGCTGGCGTTTTGGGGTCTACAGCTTGTTCCTTCACCAGGTTCATGTAGTCAATGCCCAGGTGGACCAAATTTATTTTAATCCTTGACAGGGTGTTGGCTACTGGGTTCTTCTTTCCTGGGATGTAGCTGATGGTGTACCTAAATTCGGATATAGCGACCAAGTTCCACTGCTGTCTTGCCGACCACGCATCCCCAGCCTTCGTGACAGCATGTACCGAAGGCTTGTGGTCCGTCTGGATGGTGAAAGGGGCTGCCATCTAGGAGGTATTTGAAGTGTTACCCAACCTGGTAGATTGCCAGCAGTACCCTGTCGAATGCACTGAAGCAAGTCTCGAGCAGCTTCAACTTGTGGCTGAAAAAGGTGAGCTGGCGGACAACATGTTCACTAGCTGTTCCAGTAGAGCTCCGCAGGCGACATTGCTGGCATCGGTGTGAGTCTCAGGGGGCAGTGGGGCCCTGGTAGGCTAGGGTGGTGGGCTTCCTTCTTCTGCTTCAGTGCCCTCTGCTGCAGTGTTTCCCACATCGTCTTTGGTGTAGGGAAGTTGTTTACTGCCTCTACCTTGAAGGCCATGGGATAGACGCCCATCGGGAAGACCTCATGTCCAAGGAAGTCCGCATTCTCTACGCTGAAGGAATACTTGTCTGACAACCACCCATTCTCCTGAATTCGTTTCAGCACGACCCGGATGTGTACCTGGTGCTTTTCTGGGACCTGGAGAAGATCAGGATATCGTCCATGTAGCAGACACAGAGAGGTAGGTCCCCCAGGATGCTGTTCATCAGTTGTAGGAATGTGGCCATGGCGTTCCTAAGGCTGAAGGTGGAGTAGGAGGTGTATGTTCTGAATGGCATGATGATGGCCGTCTATGGAGCATTGTCGGGATGTACTGGCAACTGAAAATAATATTTCAGTATATCCATTATTGTAAATATTTTGGCGCAGTGTAGGGCACCTGTTAGGTCCTGCATGTTTGGCAGGGGGTAACAGTCAGGCGTTGTCACCAGGTTCAATCGATGTAGTTCCCACAAGGCCTCCAGGAACCGTCTGGCTTCTTCACTATGTGGAGGGGGGACGCCCATGGGCTTGATGCCTTCTTGCAAATACCCATTCTCTCTATTTCTCCGAATGCTTGTTTAGCATCCTGGAGCTTCTTGGATGGCAGGTGGCAAGACTTGGCATGTGTCGATGGGCCGGCGGTGGTGATGTGGTGGTAAATTCCGTGCTTGGTGTGTGTTCCTGCCACATGGTGCAGCTCCGGCTGGAAGACGTCTGGAAATTCGTGCAGGAGGGCGCTGTATTTGGACAACGCGACAACACATACAGCGGGCATTCTTGGGTTGGTAGTGAGATGGCGGGAGCGGCAGGTTCCAGTGTCCAGAAGACATTTACGGCCAATGTCCACCAGCATGCCATGTTGTGCCAGAAAATTGGCACCCAGTAGAGGGAACCTGACGTCCGCAATGACGAAGGGCTATTCGTACTTATGACCTAGAATGGGTCTGAGTTCCGTAGCAATGGATGGGGCTTCCATTTGCCGCTACTAGTATGGCCATGACATTGGGTTGACGGTTCCAGTCCTCTCTCAACGGCGGAAATAACACCAGACTGGATTCGTCCACGTCCTCTGCTGCTGCGGCGGCACCTGTTTTCTGTATATTGCATGTGTATCCCTCTCCCCGACCTTGTCTTCTATCAGGCTGCAGGCTGTGTGACGTTCACTAGTTTCTCCATTGGAAGTGTGTCTGCCTCCATGATTTGCACCCTCACCTTCTGAGGAAGGCACCGCAGGAATATTTCTCATGATAGGCTGATCTCCCTTCTTTTGCTGGATTTTTTGCAGTCTGGCAGCATCATGATACCTCGTAGTTTGTCCAAGGCGTTCTAGGGCAATGCGTCCCGCAGGGGCTGGTTCATCAGGTCGTAGCATTGAGCTCTTCCTGGGATGGGCATGGAGTAGATCTCAGTGAGCTTCCTGCAGAGGTCTTCATATTTTATCTTTTCTGGATGCGCGTCCAGCCAAGGCACAATATCATTAAATACTTCCTTGGGCAGCATCGTCATGGTGATATCTGCTTTGATTTCTTTGTCCATGACCTTGGCTACGTGGAAATGTACATAGGACCACAGGAACCATGATGCTGTGTTTTACCACGAGGCAGCTTTATTGCCTGAGTTAACACGGTTTTTGAAGGTGAGAGGGGGATGCAGAGGATCAGTGAGTCCTTGGTTTGATTTTCGGGTCCTGCGTCTGGCATTTTGACTCACACCAAAATGTGAATTTAGCACCATATTTAGTCCGCTAATGGTGTTCAGGGTTCATAGAAGTCAAAACTATACACCGTGTGATTCCGTTAATGACTTTCTGAATACAGTTGATGTGGATCGTAAATGGCAGGGCCATACTGTTTGGACAAGCCAGAACGTACCTAGGGAGGTATGCTGTAATAAGTCCGTTAGTGGCGTGGGTGGTTTTCCGAGGAAGGAGCTTTTAGAACCCTAAACTTTGCCACCGTACTGTTCTGTTAAAGGCTTCTGAAGGTAAGTGCGGTCATGGTGAGTCCGTTAATGACGAAGCCATAACCACTATTTACTGTCACTCCTCGGGTCACCAGTTGTGAGGTCTCAATGAAATAGAACTGGGTACTGATGATTTATTACCTGGGCACGTGAAATACATAGCTGTGTGCAGACGGAAACGGATTACCCGACGCCCCGGGGCCCGCGACTCGCACACAGTTAGAGAAGAATTTTGGTTTCTTAACAATAACAAAGGACTAATGGACATACATTAATGAATTGTATACCAGTGGAAAGGAAAGGAAATTCTACATACAAACATATACATGCGATTTTTCCTGCAATTAGCTAGATGAGATACAAGATCGTGATCAGTGGGTAAAGAAGGTCTTTACACTAGGAAAGGGTCAGAGATTATCATCAGTAGGTATATAATAGCACTTATGTATAGAGCAAACAGGTATATAACACATTAGTTTTTTTACGAAAATACTATCACATCTCCTGGAAACATTCATACCTTAATGCCATTGCAGTAGAGTATACTCAGCAAATTTGCTGTACATATTGCATGTGAATATATCTTTGAAATTTTTTTTTTCTTTTACTTGTTAGTTTTTTATTTTTCCTTTTTCTTTTTGTTTACGTGATCCCGACGAATTTGACGCTCAGGAAGGCTTGGAAACCCATTATAAACCGCACCTTCCTTCCTCCCACCCCATATTCTAATAAAGGACGAGAAAAGCTAACACTTACCTATAACCACGTCCCTATCAACTAAGACTGCATCATGATTTACGTTAGGATTGAGTTCATGAAAAATAAATCGTTTTCTATTACTAAGACTAACAACAGAAAATGTAATACTCTTTTAA
>NC_061107.1:125180711-125203211 GCF_015104395.2 Macrobrachium nipponense
GTAATACTCTTTTAATCAGATACTATAGGAGGCTCATATATCCTGCAAGTTCTTTTCTCAACTATAATAATTTTATCCCTTACGGACATTATTCAGCACTAATAAAGGGAAGATTTATAATATTCCTCTGTGAATTTTATGCAAAACTGCAGAATAGTTACTACTGCAGCTTGATTCCCGCCAGTCGCCTATCAAGATATTTACCACCTTTTATGGTTTACCTCCTTTTTCGTTTATGTATTTTGTTAATGTTTATGGTAGCCCATTTACCGTCTGTTATTTATGTTTCTACTTAGCCCGTAAACCAGTAGTTACCAAACTAGCAGGAGAGGCGGTAGTCTGACGTTTTGCCGTATCTTATACACATAGGAAAGAAAATTATCGTAAGTTAAGTGACAGTGTACATAAGTTCAAGTCTAGTTTCTGACCATGACCAAATGTTTTCATGCTTATTTAATCTTAAAAAATTGATAAAATCTGTCACTCGTTCATCATAGATAAGTAAAGAAGTCTATTCTTGTATCTAAATGAGATTTAGGCAAGTTTCAGCACTTAGGCGAAACCTAGGCATTGCTTCACAGAAGGTTAAATGGGCTCTATCGTCAAGATTCTTCATCATATGATATATTTTCCTATCTCGCAAAGCACCAGTTCAAAGCAAATCAAATATGGCAGTCTACAATTTAAATTAATTCCATTATCAACAGGCTATAAATACCGAAAATTGCATCGTTTGACTGTAACCCAGTCACTCGGACAGCAGACGAGAACCACCTCTTCATGGTACTACTAGTACCTACGTATAAAAGCAATGGTTGTTTGTTGAAACGATTATACCCAAATTTTCCTGCATAGTTACGTGCATTTGAAAGTATGAGACTTGTAAAGTATAATAGAATACTTCCTGCGAGAAGTTAATGGGCATACAAATGAACAGTATTAATATATTACGGACATATACATGTAAGCTTATGCGTTATTTCAGATCTGAAATATTCCTTGCTATGAGAGGAGGTTTTCAAACAATTGACTATTGTTTCTGTTAGGAATTTTCACTTCGAATTTGTATTGGTTTTTATCTGTAGATTTCTTTTTCATGGTCTTGATAGAAATCAAAATAAGCGGTCAAAAATGTGTCAGTGATATAACCACTCTGTAATTCTGATGTGCAGACTTGGTATTTTTAGCACAATAAGCTTTACGGGAAATGAGAGATCCTTCTTGGTCTGTGTTTTACTTCATTTCAAGATGAATATCGTACAACGAAAAAACAGTACTTTGGTCTGTATGTTGTCTGTAAGCACTCTTCACCGGTGCCGAATCCCACGTAAGTGCTTAACAGCTGAAGGACCAATTTATTAGTACCTATCAGGGGTTCAAGAGGGGTGAAGGAGAGAGGGTGTTTCCCTACTCAGTGACTCCCTACCTAACAAGAACAAGCCATTTTCAAATCTTTGCTGAATATGGTAAGATACGTGAGAAAATTACATCCGGGAAAACTGCCGCTCGGTTGGTAGTTTACGGTAAACATTGAATTGTGAATTCTTATTTTCTGACAAGTAGGGCAGGTATGACAACATAGGAAATAACAAGAAAAGGAAATGAAAAGTTCGAGCGTTAGCTCAGCAAAAAAAAAAATAAATAAATAAATAAATAATAATAATAAAATAAACGCGTGTTAGATAACTGTTACTTTAGAGGACAGTCACATCGTCTGGGGCCGTGGCAAGAGGCCTCATTCGCGGGTACCGGGCCCTACTAACTAGTTGAACCATAAAAGAAGAGAACTCAAGTTACAACAAAGTCTGGAAAGACAATTGCTGAAAACAATTAGTTTTGCTTTCCTGCTTCTGGTAGATATTCATTTCAATTGTATCCCATTCTGGGAAAAATGTGTCCCGTTCCAACTTTAGAGGTAGTTTAGGGAGTTACTTTCTTGATCTAGCGAAAGTGACAACCACATTAGTTTAAAATTGTTTCAAGCCATCTCGTTGTTGTTACGGATTAAATTATCCCTATGCCTCCACGAGCATTTGCTTCCGGAACACCCGGTAAACCTCTTTATTCCGGTCACATATTTTCTCATTTTCGGCCAAAGAGTTATCCATATTCATTATCAAAATATAGTTGTATAAATTATTAGTGTCCAAGATGAATTCCTTTTTCGAGAAAGTCTCCTATTTTCCTTTACTTCATTTGATATCTGTTTCAAGATGAACGGTATAACCGTTATACACATCTAACAAAAATTATTAGTCAACCGAGATTAAGATTGGCACTTCGGACGTAGTTTGCTTTAATTCTTTCTCCTTGAATGAGCAAGCCAGATGCTTTAATACTTAAAATTAATACCATGCTGATGTTCGCGATACCTCGTCAGTTCATAATCATTACAAATAGAAGGAACAACGAGTGAAAATTGTGCGTGGGCAAGAATCAATCAGCTTGTTTAATTTTGATGTAACAAAATTAGATAACCGAGGAAGAAAACCAGAGCTTATATTTGAATATTTGTTCTCTCTTGAGCTTCAGCTATCTTGAAGGGCTTTCAGTTTGGTGAGGTTTGTCGGTTTTAGGCAGAAGAATTATTCGTAATTGTATTCCTTCTCGCCCCTGAAGTTATTAGTTTAAGGTTTTGGAGTTTGCTATCTGCTGTGAAAAAGGACAATTATGATTCCAGGTACAGGGTAGGTTATGAATAAATATTGATGATAAACTCCAGAGAACTGTATATTACTAAATCCAATACAAGATTTAAACAATTTGTTTATGGGTGCAAATGTAAAGATTCTAATTTGTGGCTGCTAAAAAATTAATTTCTATGGGTACCATAGACAGCCACCATATTAATAGTTCATAAAGGCTTTACCAATCACCACAATCAGACCCATTTTGAATTTATTGTTACTGCTCTTAACACAGATTACAAATCTTACAGTCATGACTGGTAATATGACAAGCAGCAGTGAACATAGAAAATGCATTAATATTCATATGGTCACATGTTACAAGGAATATATAAGCTTTCATTAGAGATTATTGGTCCTATAAGAATCATCAGTGAAAATAACAGCATTCATATAATAAATCGGTAAAGGCATAATAGAAATTCAAAATTTTCAAAAGTTCTAATGAATTGTAACATGCATTATAACATTGTGAGGGAAAATTCATTAGAACCCGACACTGATATGATCGCATTATTGAATTCATAAGAATTTACAATGACAACGTAATCATGACGCCTCTATCAGTGACTACTAGCACCAGTAACAATAGCTTTGGTTTTATCTTACATTTTTATGACAAATACACAAAATGAACATCACAGCATCATTATACAGTACTAAACTCCTATTAAGACATCTTTATATCGTGATGGTAATGGCCCTTAAATGTGTAGCACAGCATACATATTTTACTCTTGAGTAAACAACAAGTAGAAAGATAGACTTTTGAATCAGTTGACGCTTAATAGTTCGTTAAGGGAGGAACAAATGAAAAACGAGAATATCATCACTAAGTGTGATGACAAGTTATGCTGATTTTGAAGTTTTCATGATTATGCAAGGGTCCTAAGAACACAAACTGTCACTTGTACTATATTAAGTCTTACAGGGTGACGTTAAGATAAGGAAGTTAGTATAATATTGATACTTTTATGAACAATATTTCTTGTAAAGGATATTTAACAATAGTGCAATGATTACATGGTGAAAATGACTACCCACAAGGACAACACTCAAAGTTCCAGTTTCACCCTTCCAGATCCAAAATAAACTTCGTATTCCAGAAATTTTACATTGTTATTTTTTATATAGGTTCATTAAATTGAGTTGTCTATGAATCATTCACCCTCTAGAGCACATTCAAGCATTTTGCTTCACGGCATTTCAAATAACAAATAATACGTAAATCAATCAAAATCTCATGGCATAAGTTTTCACTTGAAAACTTGAATTGATAAAAAGAAGAAACTGATTATTGGGAAGAAGAATCCTGAAAAGGGTACATTGACAGCAAGGTTTTCTTATCCCAAAAATAACAGTTACATATTGATATCAAATACACACAGGCACATACAATATGAATGTTAGTTTACTGTCTTTATGTAGAATTCATAATACAAACAAATCCTTTAAAATACAATATGCGAGAACGTCCGTCTCAGAAAAGAAATGCATTAACTTCAGTATCGGAGTTTTTAAAATAATCGTGAAATTAAGCAATACAATGACACTACTGAATGAAAGGAGAGATTTAATTCACACGCGTTGTATTTCATATAGACCTTCTTTGTCCGAATCAATACGTTAATTTCTTTAGGGACGATTTCCCAGAAACCGCCTTGGATTTGTGAGTTTCATTGCAATATTGCTTATATTGCATGGAAGTACATCACGCAGAGTGGGGTGTTTTTCTTAAAAATTGCAAGAATTTTACGAAACTTCAGTCTAAGGCATGCCTAAGGCAATTGATAAGTGTTAATTATACTGTAGAGTTGTAGACAATGCATGGCAATTACATTATTCACCTGTGCCTTTAACATTTACTATAATACATTCCTTCAAGTTTCAAGGAAAACGAATTTGATTAAGATATTTTGGCTAAGGCGTATTTAGATTATGCAGATTTATCATTATCTAACAACAAATGCTCGCAAAATGTCATCAACACACTAGATGTTTTCGGAACAAGACATTCCATCAAACCTTAATGCATTTTAAATTACAGATAAAATAAACATTCAAGAGCACCACAATATATTACAACACAAAAAAAGAAAAAAATGTAAGAACATCGCTTACATCCATATTCAAAAGAATTTCTTCAAATAATCATAGATTAGTGCGTCTTTATTGCGAAAGATGATTGAAGCAATAAACAATCCTGCTCCATTTCTATGTTGAAAATTTCGAAGGGACCCGGTAAACAGAAACATACATTATCACTTGACAAACCTTCTACACCAAAAAGGACTAGTAAATTTGTGATCAGATTACTAACAAAGATTTTTATTTCAACCTACCTCGAAGTTATTGTATGTATATAATTTCTCACACAGGGCTATCAACTATTACGTACTTACTATCGTATCTTAAATCTTTTATTAATTTGATTGTATTGAGGAAACACTACTTCAAGGCATATCCTTTCTACCCTTGCTGGAACGATAGCGCAGCGCATCCGAGCACTGCATAAAAATCAGAGGAAAACTGTCTCAGCAATACATTGTAACCTCCTCTAAGCTCTCTTGCAAGAAAATTGGGGTTGATTAGACACTCTAAAGTCGAAATCAACTAACTCATTGACTACAATTAGCTGTTCAGCGCTGTTTAACTTTGGATTGGAAATATGTAAATGTCGACCAGAAGCCCATTCTAAAGTAGATGAGTTTTCTTCTTCTTCTTAAAAAAAAAAAAAAAAAAAAAAAAAACCTAGACTCAGTCTGCACCTTAAATCCGAGTATTACACCATTGGTAAGCTCTTCAATCTTTCTAACCATTTATTTACTTATTTCTTTTACTTGTGTCATAAAAGGATATAACTGAAAATGAGAACTAAGCAGGTTCTCGAAAATTCTCTTTAATACATTGTTAATTAATATATGTAACAAATACATCACTCGTGACTCGTGAGGTTTTGAGATTTTGATTAGAATCCCACATTGAAGAAAACAGTGAATTAAGGGAGTAATTACGTAAACGATAATGAAATATTAACAAATGTTTTCTTTCAACAAAGGAAACCTATGCTATCATGTACTATACAGCGTCGGATATCTATTTTGATCACATACGAAGTTGAAAGACTAAATGCTCGGCGTGACTTCATCTTGTTTAATCTGACCACAGTAATTAATGGTTCACAATCTTGAGGAATAAAAGTTGCATGTTCTTTTGGAATTTACAAGTGAAATCAAGTGCAACACGGTGAACTTAAAGGCCCTTTTCCGGTAATAAAACTTGGTATGAAACGTCTAGCCTCTACCTGCAAAGGTTTTCCATATATCTGCAAAAGGATTATAGTAAACATAATCTTATTTTTGGAATTGTCAGTATACTTGTTGTATTCCTGATCTCTTTTTTATACGAGAGAAAACAAGTTTTGAAAGCCATCACCTAGATTATGTTCATGAAAAATGCGGACATCAATCAGTTAATAGTCAAAAGGGCGGAATTTTTCCTAATTGCGATTTAGGTGAAATGGCCTTGATATACTAAACAGACCAATGAATGCAAAGACTTCATGCGGAGTGAGCACTTTTCCCAGGATATTAGAGTAATGCAGGGAAATCGCTAAAGGACAAATTAGGATGTCACTAGTGAGTCATTCTTTCAGATATTTAGTTACTTGTCCAAGTGTCTGATGAACCAGATATTGTTTTTTACCTCGGTAGATATCAAATCCTTTAAGATATGCATATTTTACTTTTTACTTGCCTTCAACTCTGTCCAAATGAATTTGACTGATTTAATGTGGAAGTGAAGTCCAGATCAAGAAGTTCCACATTTCTTTCTCACTGTGATTTGCATTCGGAATGTGATGGTTAACAAAATATTGCCTAGACTCATCACATCGTTTCGAGCTGCATCTTTAGTTTCAATAATCACTCAAAAACCAAAACTCAAAAACTGGATGCTAATTATCTTTCATTTTTTTGAAGTTATAGACGTAATAGATTAACTACTAGCCTCTCTAGATAAAACTAGGTAATCAAAGGACATCACCACATATTATCATAATATCACTAAGATTATTTCTTTTAATTACAAATTCCATATGGAGATTATTCAAATTATAGTAATAGAATAATAGATTTAATTTTTTATCATAGCCTTTTGTATATTTTACTTAAAATTCATAAGTTTAAATTCAAGGATATAATGCTTCATACATCAAGGACAAGAACTACAATATCTAATGATTGCTCCAAGCAAAAGCTATAAACGGATTTAACATGGAAAGGTATCAGTAACAGCTTAAAAATATCTGATATATAATCAGTTATAATAAAACACAGGCAGATGATTGTTGATTAAAATGTGTTACCACAGAGTTTCCTTTGATCATGTAACAAGAATAGGCTTACAGAATATTCAGAACAAAGTCTGAAGTAATTACTGTTCTTCAGTTTCTGTCCATTAAACTAACTTAAAAATCTCGAGCTTAGCATTACATCTTTCTTCATTGGAACAATACTTAACAGTATAAGCTTAAATTTTGGTCATTGGCACCAGCCTCTAAATCTATATACCTTTACACTACAAAAAATACTTTAGGAGCATATATACAGTATATTAACATCTGCAGTAACTGACTATTTACAATACTAAGATATATATATTTGCAATGTGCTATAAAAGTATAGATCACAATTTTTTGAAGCTTCAGGTTTCCCTAGTTTGACTTCCTTCTCTGTTATTGTACAGCATTATATATAATAGCCTTGCAGGCTGCTGGTAGTAGGATATGGAAATACCTCCTTATCCGGAATTTACGGTAAATTTCTAGATATCAGTAACAAGATATCTGAAATACGCCAAGAAAAGTTAAACGAAGTGAGTGAGCAGTGATTATTGGACTAAATATTATTGTTATGTATGATAGCCTTCTCGGTAACATTTATGTTGAGAGGAATAAAGGGAATTGAAAAGTGGATAAGTTTTAATGGGGTAAAATTTCAGAAATGCATGATATTAAAGATAACTTTTCTAACGGAAGAAGATTCTGGAAAGTCTTTCCCATTAAGAGTGAAATTTATAGATTTCCAAACAAGAGTCGTGGGTTTTATGCTCCGAAAGTTGAGAAATTAGGTGGAAACAGTAAGCATTAAAGTTTCTCAGTGCTAAATTCAGTTATAGGAGAGTAATACTAGAATATTGAAAATAATATAAATATGGTGTACATAATGTAACTTCAGAAGATTTAGGTTTACTTCAGTTGCTAGACATCGTGAACTGTAGCATGAAAAAAAGGTATGGTAAAAGAGACAATAATGACTTCCATACAGTATATAAGCATTTAATTAATTATTATAGTTTGGACTCTAACCAATTTGAAAAATAGTAAATATTTTGGTGACATTAATTAAGCACCTAGAAGGGAAACATTTTGCCACACCTGGCACAAAATATGAGATATTCTAGAAGAAAAATGGCTATCTTTTAAAAATCTCAATCCTTACAAATTGCAAAAATCTTCGAGTTATAATTTTCCTTGGGGTCCTTTTGTCCCCTACAAACATTAAACAGATGTAGAAAGCCCCGAAGGTCAGCATTATGATTACCCTTGTGTACATTCACTTTTGCATCATAGCCGTCTTTTTCTTTCTGCATAATAAGAATACTA
Organism: Macrobrachium nipponense; assembly: GCF_015104395.2. NCBI lineage: Eukaryota > Metazoa > Arthropoda > Malacostraca > Decapoda > Palaemonidae > Macrobrachium > Macrobrachium nipponense. The sequence continues at coordinate 125,189,064 of NC_061107.1, forward strand.
GAACCATACATTTTTTCAAGGAGACTGGTTATATCTGACATCAAATGAGAGGTGTTATAAACCTTCACATTTCTAATACATTTCAATTTTCGTGTTGAATTATGATCCAACTGAGTTCATATGAAATAAATTGCTATTCGAAGTATCCATAATCTGTTTTTCTGTGGCTTGGTATTATGTTTTGACATTTTTGCGTTTAAACTTAAACATAGATTATTTGTTTGCTTGCTTTAAATCACAACCATGCTCATAATTGCAACTGCTACTCTCCTGCCAATGACGAAAATGTAACATTGCATTGACATAGCATTTTATGCGATCATGCTGCGATAATCCATAAGTACCTACATATATGCATCCTTACCAACGTTTGGAAACATATGATACATAGCAGGTACATAAAGTCGCAAATCATTAACCAATAAATTATATCACATCCGTATGCAAGTTACTGGAGTACTATACTTACAGTTCACATGCAAATCCGAACTTGCTAAGTATAACCGCAGCTGCGTGTCCTGTATTGTGGCTCCACCACTTTGTTTGTTTACAGGTAATTAAATTAGTCTTCATTACATATATTGATGTGGTAAAATACAGTACCCATATATTCATATATAACAACGCTACATCTATGATTAAGTTATCTTTTCTATTAATAACAAGAACAAAGGCATTAAAATTCTTTCCAACAAACATAAAACATGAGAAAAGCTTATAAAAATTTTAAACATTTGATTACCTAATCTACAAAGTTTGTACAAATTCTGTCCCCTTTATCATTAATGCAAGCCATCTAAATGAATCATATGATTAAACGACCCAATCGTTGATTATTAAAATAACAACCATCATTTCATTGTTCTAGCATTTACTTGGCTTGCACATTGCTTAAGTAATATCTGTAACAAGGTATGTCCTTGGCTGAGTCGCAGGAAAGCTATGCTCGTGAGACGGGGAAGGAGGCGACATGATAGGAGGGCCAACTATTTGGGGTGACGTTGTCAGGGGACGCGCCATGCATGACGATACTTCACGTCCAGAAGTTGACGACCAGGTGGAGGTGGTAGACAATGCTCTTTTCCTAGGCCGGCGAATTTCTCCATCATCTTCCTCAAACTGAAATTTCATTGAAGAAAATTCTGAATTACAAGATTTTTCAGTCATACATAGGCAGGTTTAACTAGTACTTATCCTTGGCTATAGTACTATCATAGCAGGCCCGTACCCAGAGTTTTTTTTTTATGGGGATGGGAGGCGGTCGTTTTTGGAAACACTGGACTTTTTCTTCTATAAATACTATTGCATATATAGTACGTACAAAATTGAGTACCTGAAAATGTTATTTTAGTTATATTAAGTATGCGGTCTATGCCTTCTACCCGATTAGATGTTATTCAAAGTACTGACTTTGGTTATCAGAATTTTTTTTACTTATAATTTTGAAAGTTTGCACAGAAATTCAAGAATATTATTCAGTTTTATTGATGAATTCATTTATTATGTTAACAATAACATGGATATTACTTTATTTGTTATTATATACTATGACTTGACAAAAAATAACAATTATTTATCACTTTGTAAATACAGTTCAATGAGAAGGATAGTCACGGATAATATGGACTTCCAGAAATTTGGGCGAATTCGATCCGTCGCCCCCACCCGCCCACCCCGGCCCCCTCGGTACGGGCCTGCATAGAAGATGAAAGTTTTAATAACTTAAATCTTGTGGCCCTGGAAAAATGAAAGACGTACGTGTGCGATGGGTTGGAGAGTCTATGAAAGCTAACGCTAACTTATCTCTGGGCTCGACTGACACCAGCTCAGTACCCCACATATAGCCAAAGCTAACTCACATTCAGCTGGGATGCTGAACGGCTTGCTATGGAGTTGGTCAGGCATGTTTTTAATTGTAAAGAGACCATCTATTCATCTATTTTCATTATAGTCATCTGAAATAATATCTTAGCTGGCCGTAGCGATTACTTAACAGAACCTTTACCGGATAATGTTCCTAAATATCTGAAAGATTCAACTTTACTGATCTATTCTCCATCTAATGTACATACTCTGTCTTTATTGCTTCTTTCCTTCTTAGATCTATATTGAATTCATCTTCCCTAAGTACATATGCATTCTATAAGCCATGCAAATACTGTAGTTTTTTGTTGATTAACTTAGCATCATATCCATATTCTAAATTTGTCAGTTATTCTATTGCTAATCTCATCTAAACCCTCTCTTCATCTCCAGCCACTAACTACTTCGCGTTACCAAATCTATGAGAAGGGCACAAAGCAACCCACTATTTACTGTGAATTGACTTGACAAGACCCACCAACATCCTTTACATATTTAAAGGAACATATATATAACAGTTATAAAGTCAATACAATCTGTTTTAGTTTACTCTTCTTTAACAGAACATTGTTTACTAGTGTGGATCCTGTGTCTGCCAGAGATTTGTGTTTCTTTTAGATAGAGTGGTGCTTGGTGGTGGTAAGATTGTTTTCTAACATCAACAGTTATGACTTGGACCATCGACGAATGGTCTCTTGTTTATTGATTTTTCGTACCTTGCATTTTAACAGAGATCCTTCACATTCGCAATTGATCCGTGATCCTCTTTTCCTGCCGAGAGCAAAAACACATTTACTGGACAGCAGCACCAGAGCTCCTTTATTGTTTTCCAATAGCAGCATCAATGGTTCAAGCGAAGATGCAATGTATTAATACCCTAAATCAATTCTCCTTGTATTCTAATAATTTTCTTGTATTTTATTTCCATTTATTTACTAATTTGTTAATTTTTTGTTCTTCTTCTAATAAGTGACCTCTTCTTTCTGTATTTCCTACTACCTTCGGTCACGTCTTTAAAATGGACAACATTTTGGAAGCTTGAATTTCAAGTCATTGGCTTGTATGGCTTGTTCCATATGAATAATAATGTTTTATTGAACATAATGGCAGAATTTACAGAACTGATCATATACAGAATTCTCTTAACTCTTCTGATAACTTGCTTCCCTGGCACACTGGCATTTCTAAGCAGCTGTCCGATGTTCATCATACTGTAGGTCACCGACGGAATTTCGGGCTGGTGTTCAAAGACGTCGGGGGACCAGGGACAGGGTAAGAGTCGGCAACAGGTATTCAAGTGTCTCGTAGGTCGGGTACAGACCGCATTCGTCAGGGGGCAATCCATATTTCTCATGTTTCTTGCAGGTTTCTTCTTAAGGACGTCAACATGTTTCGAGCACGAATCCCACCAAAGAAGATCGTTGCACACAGCGATCCCGTCCCGAGGATGGCCAAACGAGGTTGCCGAAACATATAGACGTCCTTAAGAAGAAACCTGAAAGAAACATGAGAAATATGGATTGCCCCCTGACGACTGCGGTCTGTACAGGACCTACGAGACACTTGAATACCTGTTGCCGACTCTTAGCCTGTCCCTGGTCCCCCGACGTCTTTGATAACACCAGCCCGAAACTCCGTTGACGACCTACAGCATGATGAACACCGGACAGCTGCTTAGAAATACCAGTGTGCCAGGGAAGCAAGTTATCAGAAGAATTGAGAGAATTCTGCATATGATCAATTCTGTAAATTCTGCCACTGTATTCAATAAAACATGTTTGAAAGAAGGTCGATTTCCATCATACTACAACAACAACAACAACAACACCAACAATAATAATAATAATAATAATAATAATAATAATAATAATAATAATAATAATAATAATAATAATATGTGGCGCCATGGCAGAGTGGGTTAGGTCGTCAATGGACTGGTTAAGCAACATTGGGGCTGGTCAGTCGTTGGATGGGTGACTGCTCTCCTCGGCGTTGATTCGTTGGGAAAGGATCTTTACCATAATTTCCTTAGTCTACTCAGCTGTAAATGAGTACCTATCCCTGATGGGGTAGGGTCCAGCTATGGATTAAATAGCAAAACTCAGCAATGATGTTAAGAAATGAAGGAATAAACGACAACGACGTAAATGAAACCTCTGGCAACAGAGGAGCTTCGTCCAACAGCCAGGTATTCAACCCAATTGAAGGGGAAGACGGTCATGTACTTGGAGGTCGTCATCCAGCAACTGACCACCACAACGACAGTAACCAACAGCCTGAGATTGAAGCTACAGAAGCAAACCAAAGGAAGAAATGGACAAGAGAAGAAAATAAGGAAATATGGAGCTGCTACATAAGAAGCAACCCGACGGAGAGAGGATATAGAGGGTTGGTCAACATCTGGAATGAGAGGAATAACACCCCCCAAACAGAGCAGAGGCTGGCAGACCAAGTAAGGAACATAAAGAAAAAGAACTGGCTCTCCCCAACAGAAAGAGAAGAACTGGAAAGAGAAATGTCGCACGATAACGAATTACACGAAGACGAACTGAGAGACGATGCCTCATAAGACGACAGGGATGATGAGGTATCAAACAACGACACACAAAGAAACACCGACGAAGTAATAGAGAGGACGGAATGGGTAGAAAAGATTAGACAATGGATGGAGCCAGATACAGAGAGAACAAAGATCCCCTCCATGAAAGCCTACAACACAAGAATAATGGAGAAAACAAGTGAAGTCAATGAAATAATGGGCATAATACACACCACCAGTATCACAGAAACAAATAACTTGGCATATGCAGGAGCAAGATTAGTAGCAGAACTGATGGGGATTCGAACACCAACACCACCAGCACAACCAACCCAACAGAAACCAAAACAGCAACCTCCTTGGAAAAGGCGCCTGGAAAAGCAAATCATGGTGATGAGATCTGACTTGAGTAAACTGAAAGAGATGGCAGAAAAAAGGCTAAGAAGCAAAAAAACAAGGGAGGAACTCAACGAGAAATACAAAGTACAAGAAAGGGGACTAAACAACACAATAGAAGATGTAAAACAGAGGCTTAAGGCCAAAGCACATAAGATCCAACGGTACATGAACAGGAATAAGGGATACCAACAGAACAAACTATTCGGAACCAACCAGAAAATACTATACAGCCAACTAAGAGGGGAAGACAACCACCAAGAAATTCCTGAAGCCAAACCAAGTAAGAGACTCTGGGAAAACATCTGGAGCAATCCGGTATCACACAACAAACATGCAACATGGCTCCAGGAAGTCAAGGAAGAAGAAACAGGGAGAATAAAATAAAGATTCACAGAGATCACGACAGACACAGTCAGACACCAACTAAAGAAAATCCAAACTGGAAAGCACCAGGTCCCGATGAAGTCCATGCATACTGGCTCAAAAACTTCAAGGCCCTACACCCAAGAATAGCAGAACAACTCCAGCATTGTATCTCAAATCACCATGCACCCAAATGGATGACCACAGGAAGAACATCCTTAGTACAAAAAGACAAGAGTAAGAGAAATATAGCCAGTAACTACAGGCCTATCACCTGCCTACCAATAATGTGGAAGTTACTAACAGGTATCATCAGTGAAAGGCTATACAACTACCTAGAGGAGACAAACACCATCCCCCGCCAACAGAAAGGATGCAGAAGGAAGTGTAGGGGCACAAAAGACCAGCTCCTGATAGACAAAATGGTTATGAAGAACAGTAGGAGAAGGAAAACCAACCTAAGTATGGCATGGATATACTATAAGAAAGCCTTCGACATGATACCACACACATGACTAATAGAATGCCTGAAAATATATGGGGCAGAGGAAAACACCATCAGCTTCCTCAAAAATACAATGCGCAACTGGAATACAATACTTACAAGCTCTGGAATAAGACTAGCAGAGGTTAATATCAGGAGAGGGATCTTCCAGGGAGGCTCACTGTCCCCACAACTCTTCATAGTAGCCATGATTCCCATGACAAAAGTACTATAGAAGATGGATGCCGAGTACCAACTCAAGAAAAGAGGCTACAGAATCAACCATCTGATGTTCATGGACGACATCAAGGTGTATGGTAAGAGCATCAAGGAAATAGATACCCTAATCCAGACTGTAAGGATTGTATCTGGGGACATCAGGATGGAGTTTGGAATAGAAAAATGCGCCTTAGTCAACATAAAAAAGGTAAAGTAACGAGAACTGAAGGGATAAAGCTACCAGATGGGAGCAACATCAAACACATAGATGAGACTGGATACAAATACCTGGGAATAATGGAGGGAGGGGATATAAAATACCAAGACTTGAAGGACACGATCAGGAAAGAATATACCAAGAGACTCAAGGTGATACTCAAGTCAAAACTCAATGCCGGATATATAAAAGCCATAAACGCATGGTATTGCCAGTAATCAGATACAGCGCAGAAATAGTGGAATGGATGAAGGCAGAACTCCGCACCATAGATCAGAAACCCAGGACACATATGACAATACACAAAGCACTACACCCAAGAGCAAATACAGACAGACTATATAACACGAAAGGAAGGAGGGAGAGGACTACTAAGTATAGAGGACTGCGTCAACATCAAGAACAGAGCACTGGGGCAATATCTGAAAACCAGTGAAGACGAGTGGCTAAAGAGTGCATGGGAAGAAGGACTAATAAAAGTAGACGAAGACCCAGAAATATACAGAGACAGGAGAATGACAAACAGAACAGAGGACTGGCACAACAAACCAATGCACGGACAATACATGAGACAGACTAAAGAACTAGCCAGCGATGTCACTTGGCAATGGCTACTGAGGGGAGAGCTAAAGAAGGAAACTGAAGGAATGATAACAGCGGCACAAGATCAGGCCCTAAGAACCAGATATGTTCAAAGAACGATAGACGGAAATAATATCTCTCCCATATATAGGAAGTGCAATACGAAAAATGAAACCATAAACCACATAGCAAGCGAATGCCCGGCACTTGCACAGAACCAGTACAAAAAGAGGCATGATTCAGTGGCAAAAGCCCTCCACTGGAGCCTGTGCAAGAAACATCAGCTACCTTGCAGTAGTAAGTGGTACGAGCACCAACCTGAGGGAGTGATAGAAAACGATCAGACAAAGATCCTCTGGGACTACGGTATCAGAACAGATAGGGTGATACGTGCAAATAGACCAGACGTGACGTTGATTGACAAAGTCAAGAAGAAAGTATCACTCATTGATGTCACAATACCATGGGACACCAGAGTTGAAGAGAAAGATAGGGAAAAAATGGATAAGTATCAAGATCTGAAAATAGAAATAAGAAGGATATGGGATATGCCAGTGGAAATTGTACCCATAATCATAGGAGCACTAGGCACGATCCCAAGATCCCTGAAAAGGAATCTAGAAAAACTAGAGGCTGAAGTAGCTCCAGGACTCATGCAGAAGAGTGTGATCCTAGAAACGGCGCACATAGTAAGAAAAGTGATGGACTCCTAAGGAGGCAGGATGCAACCCGGAACCCCACACTATAAATACCACCCAGTCGAGCAAAATAATAATAATAATAATAATAATAATAATAATGGATATCTCAAAGACAACAGTTTTCCCTCCTTTCCTAACCAGCGCATCAAAAACTTAACAAAGCATGTAATTTCTTTTTCTTATCTGCTAAGCATGAGAAAGTGCATTTTGAAAATAAAGTTGCTGTGATAAACACAGCATTGTAGGTACATACTTCGGTCTGAATTCCAACACCAACAGTTCCACCGCCATCAGTTATACTTTTTCTTCGACGAATTTCAGTTAACAAATCAGTGAATTCATCTTTGAGTGACTGAACTTTGGTGGCTAATTCCTGTCGCTTAGTAGAATGCGCCCTTCCTCCATAACTCGTTCCCCCTATTAGTGCTGCATCAGAAGATACCCCGCTAGCAGCCTCCTCTCCTTCAGGAATTTCGGTATCATTTTCCTGAAAGAAAAATTAAAAACTTTTCTTCAGAAGAAAATATGAAATACCGAAACAAGCTTACCATACAAAAAAATCTTTTCCCATTACTCACAACATCAACGTATATGTAAAATGATTACCAAAATTCTTGTTGCAACGAAAACGGACACTCGATTGTCAATAGGCTCCAAATGGAATCCTGTCTCACCTGATTCTGGGATAACATATCCCGGACCTCAGCCTCATATTGCTGTGTAACTTTCTGCAGCTCTGCCTGGACTCTGCTTAGCTTTTTCTGCAACTGAGGACAGATCGCGACATTAGATGACTAAGAAAATTATGATACTACCTTGTCACTACTATGTAATAAGGAACAGTGAATAATACCACCTAATGAATTGTTTGTTGACAGTTAATTGAAATCGGTTCAGTTTGTTTAAGTATTAGAAAGAGAGAAAGAAAATTAGAAAAAAGTAACCAAAGGAACATACGGAATAAGAATTCAAGATATCTTTAAACTGAACACTAAAATCATGTCAAAGAAATATTCACAAATGTAACGGTACAAAGAATGACATATGGACGCTAATCTGTTTTTCTAACTGTGTGCACTAGTGCCACAAACAGATTATTACATCAAGGAAATACAAAACTTTGTTTTTTTGTTATTCTTAGGACATAGTGGTCAGTGACAGTACCATCAAAGGGTGTGAGTAAGATTAGTGTAAACGTTACGTAACAGAATTCATTGGAAACTGCTGAGCCATTAGTAAACCAGCATTACAAGGAAATCATTATTTTGCTACTTATTCAAATTAAATCAAATGAAATTGCTAAAAATAAAGTTCAGAAGGAATTCAGTATAAAGGAATAAAGTTCAGAGGGAATTTAGTTATAATCATCCTTATTCTTGAGGCCCAAAGTATTTTCATACCCTCGTGAAAATAATATTTTTGCTCTCGGCAGAATGACATACACGCGCACGCGCGCACACACACACACACACACCTATATATATATATATATATAATATATATATATATATATATATATATATATATATATATATATTGTTGTAGGAAGCCCACAAAAATTCGGAAAAAATTGAAAGTTTTTATTTAAGCTTTCGGAGAGTACATTCTCTCCCTCTTTCAGAAAGAGAAATAAAAGTTACATAAACTGAAAACAACGGTCAAGGTAAAAGAAATAACATACAAGCATATGGTTGTATCAGAATAACTGCCCTACGGTGGTTTGCCAATCTTGTTTAACAACTTAGCTACACTAACTACATGCTTTGTCATAATTGCATTACAGAAAAAAAGTGTATTTATTGATCTGATAAATATTTGTATTGAACAGTGTCACTTTGGATGTAATAGTAAATTTTACTCACAGATTTTCGGCTTGCCCATGGGTTCGCCGTTATCACCCGTTTTAGCAAATTTGTTTATGGAATGTTTTGAAACTGAAGTTTTACCCACCATTTTTAACTTTCCAATTGTTTGGTTTCGCTATGTTGACGATATTTTTGCTTTGATTCCAGATTTTATTAATGTTGAAGATTTACTAACTCAACTGAATAACTTACACCAGTGTATCAAATTTAAAGTAGAAAATGAGAATAATAACAGGTTACCTTTCTTAGACACTTTATTATGTCGTTCAGAAGATAATAGGATTAAATATGCAGTATATAGAAAACCGACCCATGCAGAGTCATATATCCATGCTTTTTCTTTCCATTCAGACGATGTCAAAATAGGTGTTATTTCTAATATATTCTTGAGAGCGTATAAACTTTGTGATGTTGAATTTTTAGATACTGAAATCAATCATATCAAAAATGTTTTCACTGTACTTGGTTACAATACAAATTTTATCAAAGGCGCATTTTAAGGCACGTAGAATATATTTATGTAGCAAGGGAGAAAAGGAGCTTCCTAGGTAATAATAATAGTGTTTTAGTCTTACCACAAACCAAAGCAAACCCTGGACTTTTAAACGAATATTTGAAATTTTGCAACATTGTCCCAGTATATAAGAATACAAACACTGTTAAAAAGTACTTAACAAATAATGTTAAAAATGTAGACAAAACACAAGGATGCATTTACGAAATTCCCTGTCAAGAATGTAATAAAACTTATATAGGTGAAACGATTGATTTTGACAGAAGAAAAAGACAACATCGTGACTCATTAAGGAAAGGTGATGAAAACAACGCCCTGTTTCAACATAGACAAAGTAAAAATCATATGGTTAACCTAGACAAAATGAAAAACATAAAGGTTGTTAATAACACTGAAAAAAGAAAACTTTTAGAATCTATTTTAATCCAAAATGTTGACGCTATGAATATATATAAGAGTAATTTTAAACTGGACCTTTTCTGTAATGCAATTATGACAAAGCATGTAGTTAGTGTAGCTAAGTTGTTAAACAAGATTGGCAAACCACCGTAGGGCAGTTATTCTGATACAACCATATGCTTGTATGTTATTTCTTTTACCTTGACCGTTGTTTTCAGTTTATGTAACTTTTATTTCTCTTTCTGAAAGAGGGAGAGAATGTACTCTCCGAAAGCTTAAATAAAAACTTTCAATTTTTTCCGAATTTTTGTGGGCTTCCTACAACATATTAGAACACGGATACAGTGTTTAACTTTGCTATATATATATAGGTGTGTGTGCGTGTTTTACGTGTATGTATATATGTATGTATGTATATATATGTGCGTGTGTGTATGTGTGTGTAATCACAAATTTTAGCTGTAGCGTTTCATCCACAACTGTAGCGACCATTTCTATATTAGGGAAGTTCAGAGGGGAAAGCGACTCATTTTCCCATTTCGGTTAAACCTTGAAAATAGCTTTAGACGTTTAACCGAAAGCGGAAATTAATAACCTCCATAAATACATATTTACATTTAACTAACATAAGTATGTGAATATCAAACTGTGCTGTGTACTTATTACTGGGCAAGAAGCACTTTTATGCTAAACCGAAGCATGATTATTCAACTCTTACATAAAAAAGCGCTATGTTTTTAACTAGTAAAATTAGTAGCTTATTGTAGAAAAAATTTGTTGGCAATATATAATTTAGCACACATGTACAAAAACATAAACACAATTATGTCCACACATACATCATATACCCACACATACATCTGTATGTGAGTGTGTGTTTGTGTGCTTGTGTGCGTGCGTAAAACTATATATATTATATATATATATATATATATATATATAAAATATCAAACTGTTACAAATTTAACAATTCAGCTATCTAGTGGTGAAACAGCTGTGTATATGTATATATCATATATATATATATATATATATATATATATATATGCATATATAATATCAAGCTGCTACAAATTTAATACTCAGCCATCTAGTGGTGAAAGAGCTGTATATATATATATATATATATATATATATATATATATATATATATATATATATATATATATATACTATTATATCGAACTACAAATGTCCTTTAATATCTAATTCGCTAATACCTCGGAATTAGTTATATTTTCATATATGCTTAACCGAGGGGAATTTATTCAGCGATAATAGAATTGGCGATCGACAGGCGCGAACCAACGACCTCCCAATTCCAGGACTGGCAGTGTCGGGGTGGTTTAAGGCTTCACTGCCAGTCCTGGAATTGGGAGGTCGCTGGTTCGCGCCTGTCGATCGCCAATTCTATTATTGCTTAATAAATTCCCCCTCGGTTAAGCATATATGAAAATATATTAATTCCGAGGTAGAGCGAATTAGATATTAAAGGACATTTGTAGTTCGATATATGTATATGAATCACGGTAATGTGATAGACTTATATATATACTATATATATATATATATATATATATATATATATATATATAGATATATATATATATATATATTATATCTATATAAAAGAATCCCATAAAAACTCCAAATATAGAAAGAAAGTGCTATATTTCAGAGACTGCTGTCTCTCTCTTCAAGTAGGTAATGAATGAACAAAATTACAGAAAATATGTCATTTATACCAAGAGATCCATCCACAGGTAAGCAGTATTCAGGTCACTCCCACTGATAATTCCTCTTTAATCCTCTTCAGCGTTGGTTGAAGGAAGATTTAATTTGTGATATTTGAATCTCAAGCGCCCTTTGAGAAGCTCATTACCTGTTTTTGTTTAATCAAGGCCGCTTCTATCATCTGTTTTTTTTTTTTATTGACAATTACTGCTATAAATTATATGTGACAAATTCCAGTTTTTTCTGTGGTTATGGTTATTTATATGATTAAAAATACCTGAGCTCTGTTGCCCATACCTAACTGACCGTTTATATTGTATTAATCTCTGGGGAAGTGATTTTCCCGTAAAACCGATGTAAGATTGGCCACAGTCTAGACGTGGGATTTCGTATACTTCTGAGTCCCTGGGGCTTGTTTTTGATTGAATGTTAAGGTATTTGGGTAGATAAAGGCAAAAGGTTTAGATTTTCCGTGAGATTGGGTCACCGCCTTAATCCTTAAGGTGGTCGGTAGAAAATTACGTATGCTTAATGAATCACTTTCTCAATTATATGGTCAGGATACATTAAAGACGAAAGCTGCTTACGAATTAGTTCAAATTCCTTTTCCAGGAGATCTGGGTAACAAACTCGTAAGGCTCAAAAGAATAGATTGCTGTCTAAGCCTATCTCGATAGGAATGTCATGGTAGCTAAAGTAGTGAAAGTACGAAAGTGAGAGAGTTGGTTTTCTGCATATGGTAAATTTGTATTCTGTCGTGTCTCTAATTATCAAAACATCAAGAAAAGGAATTTTGTTGTCTGTTTCCCATTCAATTCTAATTTTGATGCTGGGCACTAATGCGTATAATTTAGAAAGGAATTAATTGAAATTGCCCCATCTATTATTCCAAAATGTTAGAATATCATCTACATATCTCATCCACAGCATGGATCTCTTGGTACAAATACCGCCTTTTCTGTAACTTTTCTCATTCTTTACCTACCTGAAGAGAGAGACAACAGCCTCTGAAATATAGTACTTTCTTTCTATATTTTGGCGCTTTTATTAGATGGAATGCTGATGAAACAAAACATTTTTTACCAGTCATATATTATATATATATATATATATAATATATATATATATATATATATATATATATATATATATATATATATATATATATATATAAGTGATAGAATTGCACTTATAAGAAGTATAAACATTTTTACTAGTCAATATTATATATAAAATATAAATATATATTTAGTTAATTTTTATAATATAATATATATATATATATATATGTATAGTATATAAGTGATAGAATAGCACTTATAAGCAGTATAAACTGAAGATCATTCATACTTATGCACCAACAACAATAATCTTTTTTAATGAAGATCTAGATATATCTTTGAAAAAATTTAAGACTCAATTTACATTTGTTATGGGTGATTTCAATGTTAAAATAGGCCAAAAGAAGAGAGGAGAATCAACTGTAGGTAAATTCGGAGTAGGCACAAGAAATGACAGAGGAGACATGCTTGTAGAATTTGCTGAAAGAAACAGTCTAAAAATCATGAACACCTTTTTTTTTTGTAAAAAGGATGAAAATTAAAATATTATCAACAATAGAGATGGAGTGATAAAAATTGCTGACGATTTTTATACAATGCTATACAATAGTGATATAGGAAATAACTTTGTCAACAGAAATAATGAAATACCGGAGCCGGTACCAAAAGTAACAGTAGGAGAAGTAAAGAAAGCATTAAAAGGCAGGAAGAGAAATCAGCAGGAGAAGACCGCCTGACAATCGATTTAATAATAGATGGCGGAGATTTCATAACAGTGAAACTCGCTGAACTTTACACAAAATGTTTGCAAGAATACTCTATACCTACAGCTTGGAAAAAAATTATTATTATATCTATTCACAAAAAGGGAGACAAAAGACCTGAAAAATTACCGCCCAATAAGTTTACTCTCAGTAATATATGAAATATTTACAGAGATCATATTACGCCAAATAGAAAGACAGCTAGACTTTAATCAACCAAGAGAGCAGGCAAGTTTTAGAAGCAGGTATCCAACAAGTGACCATATCCTTGTAATTAACCAGCTAAAGGGAAAATCAACAGAGTATGAAAAACCACAGTGTATGGCATTTGTAGACTATGGGAAAACCCTAAAAAGCAAGGAATAGCTGAATATTATGTTAGAACACTTGAAGATATCTATACGGGAAATACAGCAATCCTAAACCTACATAAAGCCAGTGAGA
>NC_061107.1:125213211-125243211 GCF_015104395.2 Macrobrachium nipponense
ACGTAGTCATTAACAACTGTCTGATCTACATTCGAACTCTCCGTTAATGGATCTGGATACAATTTTACGATGTTGTTTAACCTCTCGAGGGTTGGTCCGGATATTGGAATGTTCTCGTCACGAACAGTTTTAAACTACTGGAAAAAGGCCTCCTCTACATCCTGGTATTGTGCAGTGCGCATTTTCTTTCTACTGGAACCAAATCCGCTACTGCCGTATGCTTTCGCAATGGAATCGTGCTATTTTAGAATGGTACTAAGTGCTCTTCACGATCTCAGATTTCAGTCTGTCGTTTTCATCTACAGTTTGAATTATCTGATGCTTTGTATCAAGACCTATAGATTTTCTCTTTCTACTACCCATACTGACTACTGGATAATGAGGCAAACTGACTGCCCCATTTTATGTCTTTCGTTCAGGTTGTACTGCAAAATACTTCGCCTTTTCTTGCAAACATTTTTCATAGCCAAGGAAGATAAAATTAAGAACAAACTGATAACAGTTCACTGGAATAACAGGTGTCGTTTGTTTAACAATAAAATTATCACTCCGCTACTGCAGGCATTTTTACCAATAAAACTGCCACACGGAGGCACAGTTCGTCATATAAATAATTTTGCAATAAAGAATTCGTAGAATCCTACACTTTTGAGTTCCTTTATTTCGATTGGGACCGTGGATTTCACTTTCATTCGTTATAAGCCTGAATTCTTTACAATATATATATATATATATATATATAATATATATATATATATATATATATATATATATATATAAAGAAAAGGTACCGTGAATGAGGGTCAGTGGAAGCTGAATTTTAAAAAGTAAGAGCTAACATCTGTTTCCCAAAACCACTGCCGAGATTCATAACAAAGCTCAGGTATATTACTCATGAGGGGGACATCTGATTACCAGACGTTTCTTGAGGCCAATCGATAGAATGTTTTAGGATGATTTACTTGGGGCAGTTTGCTAGTTGATTACACCTGTAGTGTACTGCAGTATCTGGTATTTTTTTTCTTTTTTTTCTTTTTTTTTAGTGGTTGGCTGGTTTGGTTTAAGCCAGTCAGATACCTGCAAGGGATCTTGCGTAAGGATGACCCGTAACGGTAAGGGATGTTAAAGAGCTTAAGAGATCAGATAAAGATCTCTGGACTTGAACAAACCATACGAGACCTTTTTTTACAGCATGTTATAAGAGCTGAAAAGAAAGTTGTTCTTTCTTCGCAAAAACAATAAACAAAAATTAATAACTGTTTATGAGTTTAGTTTTTAAGTTGTAGTTCTTTTATTGTGTCCAATTATAAAATCAACTGTATTTCTGTGTTACAGTGCTTGTTTTGTACTACCAGTATCACACTGCAAAACTATGAATGCTTAAATTGATTTACTATGAAAGTAGATTTGTACTGAAGATGAAACTGCGGTATCTTTCACTTTCCCCGAAAAACTGAAGCAAGGTGTTCTCCAGGTTCACTGATGTAAACTTGAAAGAGTACATCCATACCAAGAGCCACTTTTGGTAAATGCATCAGCAAGACAAGTGTTATTAATTACAAAATATGGGTTTAAATACTTATAACTACTTGAGATACTTAAAAAAACATGCTATAATAAATCATGAAATATATATTTCTTCGTTAAACTTCAAATGCTGCTGTACCAACTACTGGCTTCCTTACTAGAATGAATGATATGGTTTACCTATCAGTTGTGGTGGATATTGACATCGTGAATGTAGTGTACTGGGCAGAAAGAATAGTGATAAAGTATACAAGTCAGGTGCTCGAGAAAAGTTACATGATGTGTTGCTACAAATGATACTTAAATAATTTCAGTTACAATACCTTACTCTAAGTGCAAAAGGAAATATAAGTTTAAACATACAAAAACATGTATATTGCTTGCAATTTTTTTGTAAAGTGTTCTGGGTCAAGGTAAAGGACTGTCTGCATTAAAGTTTTACGAAACAAGCAATAACAAAATCTTGGGTAGAGGCATCATGGATAATACTCTATGCACAATGCCAAGCATTACTCACAGAAAGAAAGAATTGACTGTGCCGCAGAGAAAGAAAAATGGTTGTGAGACATGGAACGAAAATAAATATACAAATACATGTAATGTGCACAAGGATCCTAATTAGGAGTCACCTCAAGGAGTGGGGGCCACTTATAGCTTGTTCTAAGGCTCCAGAGTGAGGACCCCCTCCACCTCAGCATTAGTATAGCCTTGATTCCACGGACCCCAGGCCTCAACCGACCTTAACTATAGCCATTCAGGGGACAAAAGAAGCAGCAGACATGTAACATCAATTCCTAGCGATATATCACAGTTAAAATGAAAGCAATGAAAAGGTAAGCACTGAGTATTCTTTGAATGAGGTTCAACACGACAAGAAGCAATTTGATTTTCACTAGGATGATGTGAACAGGCAATACAAGCACACACCACACGTGTTTATGTCATTTCTAATATGCAAAAAATATGTCTGTCCAAAAATTATCATTGATAAGTTCGGTATATATCAGCCATGCCTTGCTGTTAGAGCAAAATGTTTGTACAACAATTTCTATTGCACATCTAACGTAAAATCTTTGAATTTGGTTAGATTTAATTTCTGTATTTCTATTCTCAACAGCTATGGCAAACACTTTGGTTGGAATTAGCAAATAAACCTTGTAATGCAACTAGTTTTTTTAAAAATAGATATCTGCAAGAGAGAAGAATAACTATCTACTTAAAAAATTACACTTTAAAAAAGATGAATACAAAAACGTAAGATCGTTGTTGCTTTATATCAAGAAACTCGAAAAGAGTACAGCGTAAGGAATAAAAAACAAAATTGTTATGCAAAATATCTAATGACTACTATTGTCCAAGGGGTGGCTTGACAATATAAAACCTGACAAAGCGTCAAATCTCACCATGAAAGCAGCGTACAAAGAGACAAATTACGTTCATAAAACGGTCACAGTCCGTAAAGTTGTAACCGAGGTATTCCTTTGGGCAGCTAGGTCACGCTGTGCGGGAAAGGCTACCTTAGGCAAAACATACAAACAAGCACTTGAAACAGACTCACATCAGAAATAGGCTGAGGATTATTCAGTTCACTTAGGGAAAACACCAAACCACGCCGTTGTTCTCCTGGAATTCGTCTATGCGCCAACAACTCGGACATCTGCAAACACTGTAATGAGATTAAATTTTATCAGTGGTCTGAAGAACAATAAATACTGGACATGAGGTCTTTTCATGCAGTTGGGAGATATTTCTATCACCCTACGGCACAACATGGAACACTGAAAAGAAACCTTAAGTATATCAAAAGTTGGTAAAATAACTAACGTTAATAGAATACAATATCCCTCAATATTTTAGTCAATTTTACAAAGAAATCTCTCTTAATGCAAACACATTACGTAAAATCAAGAGGATAACTTTCCTTGTTACAAAAGCTATAATTAATCTAAGGTGACCTACTTAGTAAAATAATTGAAGAAACGTGTTCCATAAGTCAAGCAATTGAACTTCTGTAACCTGGAATGTCTTGCAAATTGCCGAATAAAAATCCTGTAAAGAAATCCCAGACTAAAAATCTCCAGGAATTTCAGTAACAAGAGTAATAAAAGTTCTTAAACTGGGATTTTAATATATACGATGCTGCATTTAGAACCGTATAACCACCATTATCCAATCTTTTATCCATAAGAACACCTACCTGGTTTTCAAACTCAGCCAAAATATTTTTCGTGATAACAACCGCCGACGGCAGTGACCTCCGAGCAGCGACTGAGACATGCACTTGGTCAGCATAGGTCAGAACTGTGACGCTCACCGGGGTGGGATCTCGCACTGGGGAGACGTTATAGATGTGTTTGACAGTATACCTGCGGAAAGCGAATCAGAATAGTAGGAGTCCTTGATGGAGAAGCGATGTATCCCATACCAGAAAAAATCATTAGATCAGATACTGGATTCCCCATTGTCTTCAAGTCTTCCTAAAAAAAAAAATGACTATTGTTTCAAAAAATTCCACTTAATTATGTTGCACTTCTTTTTTTAATGTCAGAGTAAATTGAGAAATTATTTCCTGAACTGACCGTATGGTGTTTGAATGCAGATAGCTGCTTAAAAGAGCTAACGAAATTTAGTTTGCTCCTACAAAAAGAACCAAAAGCAAATAGGAAAGGAAAAGTAAGTGTTTATCATGTGAAAATTAAATTAGAAAGTCCTCATATAATGCGGAAGGACACGTACAAACGCAATTGCAAGCTCACTTACACGTACACCTTTGGAATGTACAATCAACGAAGGTGGCGTCATTGATATGCATGCATGTATGTATATATATATAATATATATTATATAATAATATATACATACATGACATATATACAATCTGCTTAAACGTGGCAGTCATCCACAGCATTTAATTTTTTTCGTTTTTATGGGAACAAAATTGGTCCGGGACGCAGACTAATTTTAAAACAATCTCATCACATAGATTTGGGATATTTAAAATTCTATACGCCATATGGCTTATTTATTAGAACTCTAATCTTCGTTGGTCAGTTTCATTGTGTAAACGACGATGATCTCTGCCGCGTTGTTCAGCTAATCTTTGTAAATCGGCAGTGTTGCCGTTTTGTAGTTTTCATCTGATAATGTGGTGAAATAGCGATATCTAACATCACTCTGTGGCCATACTAACTACGACTACATATTTCTTTGTGAAAAAAAACACACTTTATAACACTGATTTAAATTTTGGTAATTAAGCTTTAATAATGAAAAAGCTACCATAAATAAAATATACAGTATATATATTTTTCAAATGTAATCCTTAAATAATAAAAGTTTAAAATTTATCAAATTTTTTAAAGTCAAATTGAAATCCATCCCATACTGACAATCAACTGTGACAATTACGGAGGCAAATTAGGAGATGCAATTACATTGGCAACACTGACGTTTAGTCGTTTACCCACACTGAGTGTGGTCAAGGCAGCAACGCTGTCTGTGAGTGTCAGTTTCTTGAGAGAGACGACGTTGACCTCTAACACTGCTCTTGCAATCTTTAGGACTTTTCTTCGGGTGATTCTTTGGTAAGCCTTTGCCTCTTTCTTTCACGATCAATGTTTAAGTTTTCCTCTTCTCACGATATATACCACAATGGTGCACTGACAATAAAGAGTTAAATAACTGGATTAAAACTATTCTTTAAGATGTCTTCACGACTCCAGGATCCTTTGAAACAGTTCTCAGCTCCTGAGGCATTCCTGAAGAAACACCTGTCGTCTCCGTTTCACCCGAAGAAATCTTCGAAGTCTTTCGTCTCCAGGAAGGACCAAATCCCATTCCTGTTCCATAAAAAAAAAAAAATCCAAATGCTTCAGAGTCAGAAGACCTTTTTGAATTTGTAATCCCAAAAAGCCCCAAGAAGATTTTCGCCTCCGATTTCTTCTCCATAAAACTCTGTTCTTGAGCATTGTGCAGAAATCCAAAGGCTGCAAAGTCTGGAGATTGTGGCCTTCTGAAGCCCCTGATGCCTCCGGAATACCCAGAAGCCTTCGGGATGCCCAGTAGCCTTCTAAATTCCCAGATTCCCTACAGTCACCCCGGGGAGGAAAATTTATATACATACATACATACATATATATATATATATACATATATATTATATATATATATATATATATATATATATATATATATATATATATATCATATAGACAATATCAGTTATAGACAGATGCTGACAATAAAGTTAGTGTTAGCATACATTTCAAGGCAATATTCCCTGTATTTGATTTGAACATCACCTGGTGACCATTCGGAAGGAAGATTAAATGGTACCACTTGCGGCGGTTGGGGCAGGTAGGGGGGTGAAATAATAATTAAGGGTGCAGTGGTATTCGGCATGATTCCGTGCATAAGCCTTTGCGTGTATGTTTCTTCTTTTATATATTCTGTAGCTGGTGGACGGAGAGGTGGCCATCTTCTTCAAGGGTCACGGTTAGATCTCTAAATATTAATGTTGTGTATATTTTACTTTTCATATTCCTGGCAACGTTGTATTGGTCTTTCCCCAACTTATTACCTCCATCCAATTTCTTTCATGTCCTTCATGCAAGAGTGTCAAGTAGATCTAATGTTGTGAGATCTGGCAGATTCCACAACATAACACGTATCCACTTCCTATCTTTCTATTTATTCATTTATAATTATGCTATTAGATATTCTTATTTAATTTCAGTTATTATTTTTGTGTTGATGCACTTGATTTTGATGATTGTCATGTATCACCATCCTAATGTTTTCACACTGATTCACTGCTATTCGCATTCCCATATCTTGATATGCATTCTGCCTACTCTATCATTATGAGCCTTGTTATGATCGTTTATGGCTTTCGGTGTGTTCCTTAAGAATAATCCATGATCAGTTTGAAAAACGATAATGATATTGAATAGGTTCTCCCCTTAATATAGCATGAAAATAACAACGTAGCAATATGGAAATGAAAAAAAAGAGGCTTTCTTAAAGTAAGTGGGAGATTAGCAGCAATACCCTCCAAGAAGTAGAGACGACGTAGGTCCAGGCAGAGAAGAATACTGCAGCGACATTCTGTGATGTAGCCTCTCCAAGAGCCGACGCGCCCAGCTCATGGGCAGGAAGCGGTACGCTAACCATACAAGGCCGTATGACACGACTGGGTCAGCAGAGGCCTGGAAATGGAACGTGGAATATGTGGGAAATCAAAGAATGTGACGGCAAAATTTTAAAGATGCTTTTGTTAGATATAACTGGAAGTAAAGACACAAAATGCAGTACACGAACAATGGACATTAATTCATAACACATATCAATAAAAAAACTGAGATTATGAAAAATTAGTTGCAATATTTTGCAATTGAAAGTGATATCTGTTTTAAAGCTTATGAACATTACCTCCATCAACACCCTATTGGACAGCTACTATAGTAGATTCACATCAACCGTGCATTTGATGACTAGGCCAGTTCCTTACGACGCTCATCATTGGCTATTGATAAGCCAATCACAGGGCTGGAAACTCTCAGTCTCTCTCGAAGTTCACATAGGCAGGATGTATGTTCCATCTCTCCTGAGGGATACTTTTGAAAGACGTATGTCCCTCAGGCGAGGTGGAACATAGATCCTACCCATGTGAACTCTCGAGAGAGACTGAGTCTCCAGCCCTGTGATTGGCTTATCAACAGCCAATCAGGAGCGTCGTAAGGGACTGGCCTAGACATCAAATGCATGGTTGACGGGAATCTACTATAGTAAACGTTAGCCTTAAAATAATTCAGTAAACAGGGTATAAAATATTCATAAAAGAGGTCCCTTGCCATGTAATCCATAAATGCTTACAAACATAAGCATACGCAGTACACACTGTAAATGTTTGGCTACCAAAACTCTTTAACGTTTATATATAATACGATTGTGCATTGTGCAAACAATAACTCTTAAAACCAAGAAGCAATCTGAAAAGTGTACTACTTATTCTGTATCATAGAGCTCTTGTCATTACAGTTTAGTTAAATTCAAAGGTAAACTGAATCATTGTAAAGACGATGAACTGAATGTCAGGTGAATGAAATAAAGTAGCGTTCCAGGTTAAACAATAACCTTCCAAATAACCTTGTCACAAATTACGTGTAATGAAAGTAAAGCTAAGTAATATATAGTGCCATAATTTCATGGAAGAAACTGATTTGTGTTGATATTCTTACCAAGGCATACATACATAAAACAGACTGTTTTTGCATTACTCTGTATCTTAGTTAACAAAACAGCAAATAACATGGCAAACAAAACAGCTTTTCACATAAGTTTTCTTACACGTTATTTATTCCTCACTTGAAATAACGACTGTTGCAAATATGAAAACAAAATCAGATGATGATTTTTTTTCCTTACAACGAGAGAGTTGCAACATTTGGGAGTTCAAAGGCTTTCAACTCTTACGAACAGATATATCTATTTCAAATATTAAGGTAAATGTTTTATAAAGTAAAAAAATGATCATTCCATGAGAGCATTCACGTTTTAGAAAACTCTAATTCTGAATAGATAGAATATTTTACTTTGGTCTTTATCTATGAAATGTATATCTGAAACTGAATTCTTTTACTCATTCAGACATATCTTTAAGGCCCATTTTATGCCCGTTCCTTTGTCTATTTTTTCAATTTTTATTAAGATTGATGCCAATTTGCAATCAATCGCTTTTTTACCAACAATTCCAGGGTACTCCAAGTTTGCCATCAACCGCGTTTTTTTCTGCAATAACATGTTTATTTCACGTACTAAATCTCAAAGTTGGTCTTATTCTTCCTTACTCACTTATTTGGTATATCACTACTTTAGTAACTTCGAATGAATCTTCCTTTGTTTCCATTCTCAATAAAAATGACTCTGCTCAAAATTTACCCACACCCTTACTTACTTTGTCTTTGATATACTTTGATCTAATATTTTTAATCTTCAACAGATCCGAATGGTTTCTTTTCTCGGTGCCTCGAAACATACAACAGGAGTCCAGGTTTACTCACTACTAAGTATTTGAATTCTTTTCAATTGCTGTTCTCCCTGAATTTTATATCATTATCTATTTCGACAGATTGATATATTACTTAGGTCCGGGATAAATTTCACTAATTGTCTCTATCTTATCTCTTCTATTTTCCATCTGGGTGACCTGAATAGGGCCACTCTGTTAATTATCACGTCGACCTCTGGATTAAAGAGCGTGTAATTCTTCGTCAAACTAACAACTAACATTCTCAAATATGTATGTATGTCTATAAACGCGCGAGACCAGTATACCTAGAGAGAGAGAGAGAGAGAGAGAGAGAGAGAGACTTGTTCAGAACGAACTTGCCTTCATGTCATCCACCCGTGACCTGACTTCCCACAGCCTGGGTATGGACGCTTCCCAACTAAGAGGTAGAGACAAGGGCACCAGAGCTGCCTTGGTTCCAAGACGAGGTATGGTGAATGGAAGGGAATTGCTTCGCAGATCCACCGCCAAGCTGACCTGAAATCGAGGAAAAAAAAAAGGACATTTGTGAATATCATTTTCATGCCAGACAGTTCAGTGCTTAAGACACTACTTTTGAAAAAATAAACTATAATAATCTACAATAAGAAAAACAATCCGAGTTGATCTTAATTGTCCTCCGCTGTGTGACAATAGGGGAAATGTGACGGGAGGGTCGGGGAGATATCCACCCTCCTCCTGCAAACCTGTTTGTCCCCCATAGGTTGGGGCGGGCTAGGTAGGGGAAGCATTGTGTATTGAATAACTATAATAATAGTTATTCAATACACAATTATCCCAGTGCCTAAAAATGAGACAGGGATAAACTTTTCGAGATACTTTTAACGTTGTACATAACGGCACTTTCCAAATAAATAATCCTGTCATGACGGATTACCGCCACACAAAAGCTCACAATTATTTACTTTTTTTGTTTTCTCCTATCGGGTGGTATAATGAACATTTGCCATTTAAACGGAAATACCTTAATGAAACAAGGACTGATTACGATTTTTTACCAGTGAAGTAAACACACGTCTACCTCTCTCGGCAGTTCCCCAGTAAAACACGAATTCTTCATCTTGAAACAATGTCTTTCTTCGTGGGCCTTTAGAAAAAGGTAATCCATCTAGGTCGAATCTTTTATCCTGAAACAATACCCAGACGGTCTCACATTTCTCATATAAGTTTACTCTCTATTTCCCTGAAAGAAAATGCTCTGGCTCTGGTTGACCTGAAACATTTTTTATTTGAGGAAAACGTCAAATAATCCGAGTGAAGTTTTACTCTCCATCCCTAGTATTTAAATATAATCATGCCTTCCTTCCCGGAAATCTATGCTATGATATTCATCACACTTCCTCTGTCGTTATTAAGTACCATACCGTTTTTATTTTATTTTTCATTATGAGACGCATATTTAAGAATATAATTCTGAACACAAATTTCGTTCATAACTGAATTTTCGATTACTCGAGGAGTAAGCCTACAAACAATTTTGTTGTTGTTGTTGTTGTTAGAGGTTAGGAAAGGTCTATCGAAGAGCCTAAAAAAGGTCTGAAAAAGGTGCTTGCTTTGAATTAAAGATCATTTAGGATATTTTAAGATACGATGATTATGAGTTCTTTATTAGAATAAAAACTGTAAAAAGTGAATAATGTGCTTGTTAAACAGTACAAAAAAATTATTTCCAGCGCATTTATTTCAATTATCGTTGGTGAAACAATGCTCGATTTGGTCGTAGATTTTAGGATGTTTTAATTTACGTTAAAAGTTAAGAATGTAATGTTTACAACTTATGCCTGAAGGGAGAATCTTGCACGCGTCCCAAGTAAGCTGAAGGTCGAATCACGCCTTGTTACCTCACTGACACCAGATTTTTGTACATTAAAAGTTAATTCATCTCTATTTCAGAGTTACCGTAACTGTATACGTAGAGGTAAGTTCGTCATAATATAGTCATTATAAAATCTTTTTATTCAAGAAAAGGTTTCATTCTTTCCCTCTTAAATGACCAAAAACTAATGAAACTATCTACAATAATTAGAGAACTATTCCCTTTTCAGAAGAATTTATGAAACTTATGATATCAATTTTCTGAAACAGTTTTTCACCGAACTCCAGCTCAGACTCATGGAACATTAGTCCACTATACCCATCACCGGCATAAGTACATCGCGCCACTGATCCCAAGTCCACCTTGATACACAGTAGCCCTAACATTTTCTTGAACCGCATTTTCTCACCGGATAACACCTTACTGACGACGGAACCTTCTGCTGAAACGCCATACAATAACACTTCACTCATCTCAGTGGGGGTCCTTGTTTTTCTTCTGACTTAGCATTATCCTATCAGACTCCAGCTTTCTCACAAACAAAGGCATTCTTCCCTCATAACAGGACGATGCAACAACAACAGTACTAACTTGAAACAACTTGACCACATTGGTTTCGATGTTTCCTTAATACATCACGAAAGCAAATTAGGTTGACATTCAAATTCATGAGAAAATATGATTTTAGTTCATTTTACCTTCAGTTTAAAAGCAATATCGTTAACAATGTACTTCATCTTTTACCTCATATAAATTTATCTCACCGAAGACCATCTTTTCTTGCAAGGCATCAAATTTTTCTAAAATAATATCTATTTTAACAGTATAATTATGTGGACTGCAAACATTCATTTGGTTCAGCTGTTACCTGAAGCTGTATTTATATTGAATACACGTTTCAAAAGAGCAATACTGACCAAGAGCAATATAATTCGCAAAATCCCGTCTTCTGTGCTTTCCATTTCTTTACGAAATTTCCCACCTAATTGACATACATATCCGTTCACAATGTAGATTAACATTTTAAGAAAAAAATTGCTAATATCTTTCGAAATTTGCTCTATTCAGTATCTAATCTTATAGCAGTAGCAATATTAACATTAAAAACAGGATCTCAACAATGTTTTAATTTAGAGCATAATGTGAAGGGATTTTTTTAAAATATGAGCCTGCACCTATTCTCAAAGTTACTTTAGTACTTCCTTCAAAATAGATTTTTTAAAGCCACCTTGATAAGACAATTAAGTCAAGAAAAGTTTCATACCGAACACTATAAACTATTTTCAGTTATGCCAGCTTTTCATTTTGGGAATAGATTATGTTATCAGCCACCTTTTTATCGCACTTCTTATAAACTTTAGTGGAATAGTAACTAGGTACTCATTATTTTCGAAAATTCCATGACACTAGTGTTTCTATCTTTCAGGTATAAAATAATAATTTCACCAATTAAGTAAATTAGTGCACAGTAAGTACAGTTTCAGTACAGTTTCAGAAAAATATGAAAATAACTTGCTTTTTCACGTCCTCTGCGATATTATATATGTAACCTTTTCTTTCCACAACAACCACTTACATTTACACCGATTAAGATCCCATTTACCAATTATACCCCGTAGGACTTACTACTTCTTATGACTACAATAGTTTCTGGCTTACTATTTATTCTTGAAACAATAGGTTATGTAATTATAAAGCAATTTCGTTTCAGTGAACTTGTTTTGACATCTAATTGACTACAAAGTCTGTAAATTTCGCTCTAATTAAAAGAAAACGGTAATACACGAGACATCGTTTCCCCCCATGCCTTTTGCGAGGGTTGGCGAGAGAGAGAGAGAGAGAGAGAGAGAGAGAGAGAGAGAGAGAGAGAGAGAGAGAGAGAGAGAGACTGACACCAACGAAAAGCAGGCCACACAAATGAAAAAGGCCTAAACTTTTATGGCAACATGGAAGCTACCTGTAAAAATTGGTACAAGACAAATGGAAGAGGGGTAAGACCGGGATTTCAATTTACCGCTCTCTCTCTCTCTCTCTCTCTCTCTCTCTCTCTCTCTCTCTCTCTCATAAACGAAGTTTGACCCTTGATTTGGTTCTTAATGAGAGAATGAATTTTCATAAGAATGTAAATATATGGGAGAGAGAGAGAGAGAGAGAGAGAGAGACCCTCTCAGGAATAGCCTTTCCCGACTATAGCTTAATACTTTATGGAAATTTGCATATGTTATCATTTCAACGGTAATAAAAAAGGCAATCGAAAACTAATTATGGAATATCCAAGTTGTAAACCTAACATCCCTCATGTGTACAGTTACATGGTAGAACTGGCAATAACATCCTACCATTTTAATCATTAAATGTGATACCTTAAAAGGCAAAAAATAATTGAATTTCTCATCATTTGTTAATACCTTAACTCGATATTTTCATACGATTTTAAAACCAGATGAGTATCAAATGTATGTTTGCTATGCGTAACGTTACGGTCAACAGCTAATCAATTTAGTGATAATTCAAATGTTAGAATCAAAGAAATGAATAGGAAAAATCCAGTTTATACAAGAATGAGTAATATTTACTAAGATGTTATCGGTTTATCACGAATCATCAGTGTTAATTACAAATGAATTACGACCAAGATATAGAGAACCACTGCAACCGTGATTAATAGGTCAACAGAGATCTAGGCGAAGAAGTGAAATTACAATTGATGAATAAATTCATCTCACAAACTGATTAATAATTTCATCGAATTCTGATGATGCCTATTTATACTAGAAATTGAAAGCAAAGTTAGAAAATATTATAGAAATTCGTCCCTTATGGCCCCCACACACTGAACGGTTGTCTGAACAACTGTCTGACCGATTGTCGTTATCGACCCACACACACACTATTCATATAGTATGAACGATCTCCGCACCGATTTCAATCTGAAAAAAGATTTTGTCCCGGGAAGACAGGGCATCATCTCTAGAAGAGTCGCGCGCGATAGCGTTAAATCGGCGGAAAAAACCATATATTGAACGGTCTGTGTATGACAAACTTGAGTCGCAAGCCAGCAACCCTGTCGTGAAAGATTCTCGCTGAGATCGTACAGGCACGAAGCTCCGCCTACTTTTGCATTCAGACAAGCCCATATACAGTGTTTTTGCGAACGATACAAAAAGTCGTTCAGACAATCGTTCAGTGCTATTGCCAGTTCTACTATGCAACTGTACACATGAGGGATGTTAGGTTTACAACTTGGATATTCCATAATTAGTTTTCGATTGCTTTTTTATTACCGTTGAAATGATAACATATGCAAATTTCCATAAAATATTAAGCTATAGTCGGGAAAGGCTATTCCTGAGCGGGTCTCTCTCTCTCTTTCAACTCGAGGTTCTTGGGAAATACGTTAGGCGTAATTCATTAAGTGGTTTGAGTTAGACTGGATTGTAAGAGCAATTTGTATCCTATTTGTGATGGAAAGCGTGTCTGGGGAGCAATGCCGCAAAATGCAAGGTGGTTTGCAACTTTCGGTTCCCCTCCAGTATCTAAACAGACTCTCAGAAATTGTTGGATGTACTGTTAGAATGTCACACTTTATTGTCTTTTTTATTTTTTCTGTGGCACTTAACTTATCATAAAATGATTTGTTCATAATTGGTATTATTGCCCAAAGCAAAAACGATTAAAGTACTCTTATGAGGAACTATTATTTATCGTTCGCGTGAATACAAGAAACTTTCATTAAGTAACCCTTTCTAAGAAAATATTTCCTATAATTAACTGTACAGTCAATTTATGTTATATATATATATATATATATATATATATATATATATATATATATATGTATATATATATATATATATATATATATATAGTATATATATATATATATATATATATATATATATATATATATATAGATATATATATATATATATATATATATATATATCTTACAAGTGTGTAATATTAGTGAATCACATATCATGTCTTGCTTGGAGACAGGCTGAGCTGTAGGGGAAGCTTTCTTGAGTGAAGGAATTTGGTACGTAAGCATTTTAATCGAGAGACTGCTCATCTTGTCGTCAAGCGTGTACATTCGTTTGTACGGATGTCACAGGTCTAGTCGACCAGGGCACTTGCGAAAGTCACATTCTTTTTGGTGAGAAGAAAGAGGTCAGTGTGGTACACGCCAGGTGTCGGGAGAGAAAACCCCATCTAAAAGTTATGGCACATATTTTGTAAGACTTAGAAAACCGTTACCTTTGAAAAGAGAGAGAAGTGTGAAATACATTCTTTTACTTAAATTACTTTGAAAAGGGTGATGTGTGAAGTGTATCTTTTATCCATTATTATCTTTATTACAGATGGGTTCTATTCCATGGTATTAGAGACGGGATTCTCTAACCTGACTAATACGATGAACTTATTGACATTCTGGGTCTGGGAGTGAATTCTTAGTCAGGAGGGTAGAATGATAACTTACTAGTTTTCTTTGTGGACAAATTTGGGTTTTTGTCACTATGACTTGTTAATCATTTTGTTCTATTTTATATTCATCTGCTTTGGGTATAAATAGGATATTTTTGTACTTACGTGATCTTAATAACCTAATGACATGTTTGCAGACAGAGGGCACCATTGACAACAGGTAAAGGGTTTCCAATTTGTGTAGTTTTAATAAAAGGGTGGGTAAGATATATATATATATATATATATATATATATATATATATATAATATATATATATATATATATATATATAAACATTTTCGAATATCAAATGTGGAATTTCAGAAACTGAATATTATCATGACGAAGCTTTCGAGTAATGACGTCAAACGTCGTCAAAGGTTTCCCTTGGAGATAGAATCATTACTGATAAATATTTACACTTGACAATAAAGAAGATAAAACTATCACGACAAAACATTAACTATACAAAGATCTTTAAGGCTTAGGTGCGAGACCTGGTTACATACCTGTTGACTTTCACCTGGAGAACAGGTCAAAGTTGACAGATTACAAAGTAAATTTTGTTCAAGTTTTTATTACTGACTAAAATCCTCTAGGAGAAAAAGAACACTATATTGCAATGGAACCAAATTACGGCCTTGAGGCAACCAACATGAAATGATGACAGATAAAAAAAAATGCTCGTTTTTTGAGCTGATACTAGTCTAAACATACATAGTTTGAGACATTTTTCCTAAACACCTCACAGGCAAACGTAGAGTAATACAAACCTGAAATTTTAAGGAAAATACTCCATTAAAAGAGACTGCGTCTCAGATCTAGAGGCGGAAATGGAAAATTGTTTGTTTAGCTAAACAAAACCGTAATTAGATGAACGCTGGTTTGTCAAAATGTACTTCAAGGTAGAATAAAACATATAAAAAGAAATAATTTTTATTTCGAAAATAATATAGACATTAACGGATATCTATGCAACAAACGAAATTTTACTTTGACAGAAAACGATATTTTTGTGTTCGATATTCCCACCCACGGTTTACCACTGCGTTTGTGGGTTGAATAGAGTATGATTTCCGTTTTTATCCCATGAAATACATTGGAACCATATTCCTACCGACACTTGGCATTGTAGATGACCAGCCATGAATATTCAGAATTGTGTAATATTTTCCTTTTTAGAATTTCAATACATATGACATCTATGTAACTGACAGTAAATACACAACTGTTTATATGCCAATTCATTTCCATACCCATTTCTATGCAAATATGGACTAACAAACAACTATTTAAACGCCTGTGACTCTACATCAGCAAAAAACAGTTAACGTGCTGAAATTCAACAACCATAAGCAGCGCAAGTATACCGAAAAGAATAATTGTTTAAAGATAGTAGAATATATTGTGATATCTTAAAATGTGTGACACGTGAGACTGAACAATTCTGTGTAATGAAGGTAATTCTTCATTTCAAGAAAGGCTTCCTAACCATTTTCGGGCACACATGGATTTCCCAGACCTGGCCCATTGTTTTCATGTAAGATTACAAGAACTTCAAACACCTTGGAGGGCCTAACTTTGCGAGTTCTTGCAAGTGAGGGCTGAACTAATTCTAGCTTTCTCTTCGCTTCTTCCGTATATTAAGCTAAAAGTGTTGCAGAGGCTGAGAGATCCATGCCTCTCTACGGGTGGTAGAATTGGGGATCGTGCAGACCCATGTCTGCTTGGGACGGGACAGAGGTACTACTGGAAATTTTGCTATAAAAACCTGATTTTATACATACTGAGTTTTTTATATCCACACCACTGTATTTCTTACTTGCAGGTACATGCTGGCTATATGAATTAGTTACGGGATCCTAAACCCTCTATTGTAAGCAATAGTAAATCGTACAAAAGTCGAAAACTTGAAAATGACTCCGTAACATTGTGTCTAACTTTTACAGGGCGGGGGGAGGGGGGAGGGGGGGGGGGGGTAGAGAAGCTAGCCCACTAACGCACTCGGAAGTTTGAATAACTTCTGGTATTTAAATACTGCATGGTGACTCTTGACAGCTGTTAAAACATGATAGACACGGCTGCCTTTTTTTTTCTCGGATTTTCTTTTGATCTGCATTACTTTTGCACGAATGGCTTCTTTGAATATTGAACGTTTGTTCTCGTAGCGTTTCATACGAGTGGTTGCCTAGCAACCATTTGCACGCAGTTGCCTTTCATACTTCTCCCTCGTGCAAAAGTTGCTTGCTGCTTTCATTCTGATTCCCCAACTTCCAGATGTGACGGCATTGCCTGAGAGTCCCTCTTCAGTTCATGGGGTATTTTCTTATCACAAACTGTTGGACCACTCCAATTAGCATTATAGTTATAATTTTCTTTTTCTTGAGGGTTTACATTAATTTAGAAAATAGATTTCATAGCATAATTCCACTAAATATCCATCAATATGGCTACTTGAATTTCCCGGAATAGCTTAATATAAGAAAATTTATAATGTACCATTTCTACCTAAATGATGATTATATATCCATCTTCTCTGACGAAGTTCAGAGAATATTCTGTTCTCGCGCACCATATCTCTAAATCGTTTGATCTTGCTCTCTTCGAACTTATCCTTTGATATTCATCGGCTGCTGTAACACTACGGCAGTTTTCTCTTCCACTATCAATGATATGCCTCGTTGTTCAGTTCTTAAGCTTGTTCCTTTCCTTCTAACCACCTGTCAAACTCCTATCTGGTCATAATTCATCGATAACTGATGTTTGCTTTTCAACTTTCCGAAGTCATTGACTCTCCTTCGTACCCTAAGTCAATTTCATCTTTCTTTATCCAAGTATTGTGACCGGATTTCTGGACAATGCTCCCGTACCTTACTGAAAATCAGTGCCTACAGGCAGGAGTTTCTATTCGTCTGTTCAATATGCTTTCATATGCATTTCTTATGTTCTCTTCGATGAAAATGCCGTTTAAAAGTATTTTACCAAAGTTTTATTCGTACAAGGTATTTATATAAGTATTTATACTAAGTAATATCTCAATTCATCCGTTTAAAAGTATTTTACCAAAGTTTTATTCGTACAAGGTATTCATATAAGTATTAAAGTAATATCTCAATTCATATTGCTGCTCTACTAAAAGACTGGGTATATTGTTTCGATCTTACACTTTTTTTTTCTTCTTACAATTATCAAAGCTTTTAACCTTATGAATTAGTCCTGTTTCTGACTATTTTACTCATGCTGCAAGTGCTTATTTTGCATCCCTCCTGGAAAAAATGGATAAAAACTCGCCGAGGAATTCTGCTAATCAATAAACCATCCTTAAACCTCTGTTTTATAGTCCTTTTATTTATTTCCCTTCCTTTGATTTCTGATTGTTTCAAGTTCTTTGCTAGGAAAAACTGTGGAACAAATTCTCAGGGCTCTAAAAAATAAGTTACTTGCCATACCGAGCTTAACTGACATGTCATGATAGCTATAAAAATGTATGTATTAAAATGAGAATGACACTTTCCTGAAGACAGTGAATTTGTAGTTGCTATTAGTTCTGATGATTAAGACATCTAAAACCAATTTAAACTCGAGTTTTTTAATGGGCCTTTTATAATCGAGTTATATATATATAATATATATATATATATATATATATATATTATATATATATATATATATATATATATATATATATATATGGTGATACAATCCACAATGAAGTAAATTCCTCTTGTAGTTTAAAATATATACTTTAGTGAACAAGACCACAGTTGATGGTCGAAAGCTCTAATCCTATACAAGAAATATATATTTTAAACTAAAAGAGGAATTTACTTCATTGTGGATTGTATCACCATTTACTTAGAGGTACGACATAGTACCTGGCTTCTGCATATATATATATATACATATATAACATACATACATACATATATATATATATATATATATATATATATATATATATATATAATTATTTATTTATTTATTTATTTATTTATTTATTTATTTATTTATTTATTCTCTGAGTTTTCTTCCACCAAGCTGAAGGAAAGTCCATTTTCTTTCATCTCTTTAGCTTTCGTGCCTTCTGAAGCCAAGCTTTATCACTCTTTCCCTGCATTAAGTTGTTTATTCCT
This sequence comes from Macrobrachium nipponense, assembly GCF_015104395.2. Lineage (NCBI taxonomy): Eukaryota > Metazoa > Arthropoda > Malacostraca > Decapoda > Palaemonidae > Macrobrachium > Macrobrachium nipponense. The sequence continues at coordinate 125,232,224 of NC_061107.1, forward strand.
GTAATCTTTCATCATTTAAAAAGTTTGTGGAAAGGTTTAATAGGAGGGCTCAGTTTTTTCGCTTTTCTCCAACATTTGCGTATTTCTGTGAGCGCTGAGGAAACCTGAGATATCTTCTCATCGGCAAGTAATTTATCAAATAATGTTTCAAAATTTCATTCCTACGTCAGAGGCATGAAATGATGAACAAGAAAACCAAGTACACGTCATAGTTTTAAGGGGGATTTCAACTGTCTTCCCTCGGTGAACGACTGGATATTGTATTAGACTTTCTCGGATTATCTGTATTCTTCTCACTCTGATAACGCAACAAAATTTCAGGCAAAAACATCATTCTAAGGCAATAAAAATGCCTTGTGGTCCTAAGAGATTAGTGAGAGGTAGTGATATTAGAATGAAAGAATGGTAAATGGAGATCTAAGAGTAAAGAATGACAAGAATGGGAGGGAATAGTGAGATAAGATTAAAAGTTTTTAAGATGCAAATGAAAACAGGGTCAGGATGCCATTTTAATAGGTCATACTAACAATATCATTTAGGCCAGGGCACAAGCGAGAGAGAGAGAGAGAGAGAGAGAGAGAGAGAGAGAGAGAGAGAGAGAGAGAGGGGGGGGGGGGGGGGGGGGGCGTTTCATCAACTGAGAAATGAAAATATAGTGGACATGGAACAGCACAAGGGGAAACTTAGGCTTGACTTTAAAGAAAGCTCAGGTAAACACGCAGAGAAAAAAAAGTCTTGGGATTATCATCTATTCATTGAACGTGAAACTCTATCAGATTTGTAGGTTCTATTAGATAATAACAAATGGAGAAAAGTTATAAAAATTATAAATTTTCTCAACTTGTATTAAAACTGTGCTGGTTTCATCACAGACATTTCATAATGCAACGAATACACGAAAAACAGTAATGCTTCCATCCATATGATCAATTCTCACGCAAAAGACTTATTTCTTATTGCAATTCTAACCTGAGCCAAACTTGATCTCGTTACTTCAGAAAAACAAATTGTATAATCTGGTCATAATTATTATGAATTTCCATAAGAAGGCATTCGGTCCGATTAACTCTGGGGTCAAGGCTAGGATTAATTGAATGAAAATTATTTTTTTTTTCGGTTCACCGACATAAACTTTCATTCCTTGAATCATTGGTCATAAAAGCAGACATAGAAAAGTCACATTAAATTTTACGTTGCATGAAAAAAGGCACGATAAAGGAAATGCACGTTATCCCCTAAAATTGCGACCATCAGTGTGATCTCTTCCATCCACTAGATAGATTACGAATAACAACGTATCCTTAACATGAAATGAATGGCATTATATATAAATACAGTAAATTGGAATAGAGAAAAGGGTAACTTTAATGTTCGTATCTCGCATTAATTCCCACAGACAGACAGACAGACAGACAGACAGACAGACAGACAGACAGACAGACAGACAGACAGACAGACAGACAGACAGACAGACAGACAGACAGACAGACAGACAGACAGACAGACCCTTTTCTGGATGAAATCCCACCAGAAAAGAGAGGTGATACCTTGGAGGTGTAATTACAATGAAATTAGAACAAACATCACGGTAATTATAGATTAATAATTGCAGGAATAAAAAGAGCATAATTTCAATGTTTATGGTAATACAGATGGGGTATTTATACATTTGTATAGGGATTTTCCATGTGAGAACTTAGGTTCTGGTGTAGATGTTGCAGCAGATGGCCATCTTTCTCTCCGGAAATAATCAAATCGGCAACACACAACAGGTAAACAAGTAAACCCATCCCTCTGAGAGTTTGTTAGCCTTATGCTTATGGCTTTGCAAAATCCTTCTTGGGATATTTCGAATTACCACATCTTCCTACTTTTGAAACGCAAATCATCAAGGATAGAGAGAAAGCTTCCCTGGACAGGAACATGAAATGAATTAGTTTAGGATTTTCCCCCGAGGTACTACCGGGTACCTGATACCTGGAAAAAATTACAGGTAAAAAATACACTCTTAAGCCAAATATCCTATGTCATAAAAGGTGTGGTTGAATGAGGGTGGCATAAAAAAGGAATACCGAATTATAAATATAAAATAACGATAGAATATTGATATTGTTACTGAATTCAGATGTATCATGCGAGATGAAAAAACATGTATGGCAAATGGAAAAGCCAAGACAACCCTGTCATTATATATTCCATGCTTGATTATTCCCTTAATAATTGACAGTAGTGCACATATTGTCAGTTAACTGTATTTACCTTGAGGCAAATGTAGTGAAGCTTAGACGTACAGAATGGGGCACAGAGAACACCACGTTATTAATGGCCTTTAGCATCAAGGAAAATGAACAGAAACTCCATCTAATACATTCCTGTCACTTTGACATATTTTTGTTCCCAGTTGCAGATAACAGAATTACTTGATGTAGCATAACTCGTAACAGTTCGAAGAGATTAAACGATCTCGCCTTTAAACTAAACAAATCTGGCTGAAGCATCAGTGTCAATAGTTAACTCACGACCGTTGGAATACACTTTCAATTAAATAAACGCCAAGGTTCGTATCATTTTAAAAGGTCAAACCCCATACTAGCATTTATCCTCGCGGGATATTTATGAACATAGTTACATAAACATTTATAAAAGCAAGAACAGGTGTGCATTTATACATATCTGTGTGTGTATATACTATATATATATATATATATATATATATATATATATATGTGTGTGTGTGTGTGTGTGTGTGTGTGAGTGTGTAGAAATATATATATATATATATATATATATATATATATATATATATATATATATATATCTATATATATATATATATATATATATATATATATATATAGATATATATATATATATATATATATATATATATATATATAATATATATAATATTTTTCAATTCCGGTGACAGAAGTTTTATGCACAAATTTGCGTGCATGTAAGTATCTAGTATATATATAGTTTGTACTTAGGTGAATAACTGACGCACTGTTTCTAGGTATAAGATGTTCATAGATGAAAATCCCCACACCTAAATTGTAAGATATATATATATATATATATATATATATATATATATATATATATATATATATATATATATATATATATATATATATATATATATATATATATATGTGGACTTGTAACATCCGCAGTACCCTTTTAACTTCTCGAATTCGCCAATAAACAATGCATACGTATATGGTAAAAAGTAACAGTACATTTTATATATTTATAAAGCCGGTTTTATTTAGGAAAACGATTATACGTAAAATTCACACCAGCAAACATCAATCAGAGACCATTGAATAAACTCACTCTAATTAATAAAGAATCATTTCAATAAAGGATGCAGATAATATTTCACATTCATTGTTGCGGATCAAATTTCGGAAGTAGTCAAATGAAACTGCTTCAGAAGTACCAAATATACATGCAGAACAGCAGCGGAATACTAGCAAAATAGCAGCATGGACACTGCTTTGTCGTAGATTGGATTTTAGCATTTCCAAGTAATAGCACATGGCTATTCCAGATCGAAGCCACTTCTAATTGCCCAGGATACTTTCCTCCCAGTATATAGGGGAACAGAATCTACGCACTTACGCACGAACTTTTAAGATGCTTCCCTTGGGATGACGTCACCGATACGTAACAAGTTCATTATACTGGAAGAGTTCATGACGTCATATGCAGCGAATAGTCCCACCCAGGAAATTCTAACTAAAACCAGATTCGGAAGTATACCTACTTCCGCCCACGCACGAACATAAGCACGAACATAAGTACGAACATAAGCACGACCAGTCTTTGGCCTTGATTGCGGCTGAGGCAGCAATCTTCTAAAAAAAAAAAAAAATGTTCAAGATAACCTTAAGCAATAGATCTCGTTATGAAGACATTCCTCTTCCGTCCGACACCACCATTTCAAAAAGTAATGCCAACAGATTCCATATTTCGCCACACTTGCTCCCCGATTATTTTCATAGGACAGCAATACATTTTGCTATTCTCAATACTCATTTGACATATAGTATGATAACATTCTATACATCTCCGAAAAGGAGAGAAAGCACAGTCTGGTAACGTAACTACCTTGGCGTCCACCACGAACTGGCAACTCTGCAGCTAAATCAAGTTGTTAGATCTAGGCTAAAACTAAACTCTTAGATACAAAAATAGTCTTTATTTCCCCAAAATAAACCAACATGAAAAACGAGGAAAATTAATTGGAAATCCCAAAAACATGATACAATTACTCCTCGAATAGTCATCTTGATAAAAGAATTATCACACACTGTCACCTCATAAAAACTTGTCAGTTTAATCACTATTTTCCCAAAACTGAAATATCATCAGAGAATTCCTTTTATACGCTGACAATCAGAATCTATCTGTGAAAGAAACCACAATTATCAGAAATAAAAATGGTTACACACAAAATGAAAGTGTTATTAGAAAATGTTTTTCTCTGCATTTCGGCTCCTCTCAGGGCATCTGTAAATGTAGAACTGTTTACCAAATTCACTATTATCTTTCCGTATGTATCTTCTGCACTTTCCCATTTCGATCTTCCACGTAATGATTTCTTATCTCGAATAGCCGCTTTTCGTCCGCGGTCACATTATATTACACTTTGAGAAGCTCTGTGTTCGTACTTACGCATGCACTAAATTGTTCTAGAAACTTCTGCGAATACGCCCTGCTTGACGCACGAACAGACACACACGACTGCATTTTTCTGACGTCACGATCACATGACTCTCGACCCGCTGCCAGGTCAACTTGCGCACTCGCGCTCTCGTCTCTGAAGCTTGACAATGTTTTGCTAAGTAAACTTGTGGTGTTCAACCACCTGTAATATGCACGGATATCTTGAAGCTTTTCCATAACACTCGTGACTGTTCTGTTGCACATTCTTTCTGTTCTTGACAAAGTCCGTTGAACCCTAATTTTAACTATTATGGTTATTCAGTGTGTAGGTAACATATATATATATATATATATATATATATATATATATATATATATATATATATATATATATATATATGATGTGACTCATATAATGGCTACATGCGGACAAAAGCCGAGGTCAAGGTGGTCGATGCTGACTCCAAAACAACGAACACCTGAGAGCAACAGGTATTTGTAGTTTAGAGGCGACATAAACTTATACCCTTTTGCGGTGGCGGTGTGGTTTAAAGCTTCACTGTGCGTCTCAGATTTGTTGGGTTCGATGGCTCGTGCCCATGAGCCGACAAATCCCTTAACGACTAAAAAAATTCCCCTTCGGTTAACATATATGAAAATATATTCATTCTGATATTAAAGGACATTTGTAGCTCGATGTAAATATATATATATTATATATTATATATATATATATATATATATATATATATACTATATTATATATATAATCATATAATTCATTATATATATATATATATATTATATAGTATATATATATATATATATATATATATATATATCGATAATTCAACCAAGTTTGACTGCTGCAAAATAGCGAAAAGAAGCACTCCTTAGTTTCTGCTGTCCTAGGATTGGAAGTCTAATAATGCACCTTACCACATGGCCGTAGCACCTGCTAGAAAGTTGCAAACCCCTTGTAAGCGAAAACTATTCCAAAATGAATGATGGCCCTATCACTTGAGATCATTGGTACGTAAATGCTTCAGGTCAGTCTCCTTGCTGTGGATTTCTATTTCGGTGGTATCAAGCGATATGACCTGTTTACCTATGACATGATGGAGGGCAATTTTCTCTAAAAGGTTGATAACCCTCTTCATACGGCGGCAATAGTGATCATGTGTGGAAATCTTAGAAGATAATAACATTCTTGCTGTGTTGTTTGATAAGAAAATTTGCCTGGGTTCAGATACCTCATTTGTAGACAGATTGCTCATCTCCAAGTAGCCAGTCAATTTAAAAATGTACTGCATACCATATAATGAGTGGCATCCACAACATCTTTGGTGATCGAGTTGTTTGGAGTTCTCCGCTGTGGGATATCTGTGCTAATCTTGGCCTGCTTGAATTCGGAAGTCAAATTTTCAGTGATGGAATATGAAGGAAAGTTCTTACCAAGGTTGATAAAAAACCTCTTCAAAGATTTGCTTGAGGGCCATAACAGTTCATACAGATACCCTTCCAAAGGGTAAGCTTTTATTATAGTCTATTTTGAGTTGTCCTTACACACACAACTTTCAAAAGCCCCATGTGTCAAATAAAACTTAATCATTGAAATCTTGAGTATAGTCATTTAAGCAGATGTAGAGTGCAATATGTGGTAAGTTTTTCTTTCTATCTTTCTTTCTGGGTGAGATTCAGAACTTATTACTAAAAGCACTAGAATGAGCCCCTCGAGTGAAAAAGGATAACAAACACTGTCCTGTTCGGACTTTAACTGTTGACTCGAGGATAAAATCATGTGCAAATTATTTCTACAACCTTTATAAGGCACCCTCGTTCACCTTTTTACCTCTGCTGTACTTTTTCAACACTGACTACACTTATACTACGCTGCAAGTAATCTGCCAACGCTGCATATAGTTTTTCTCCCTTGATTAGAAATAATATACCATGCTTTACTTCTACAAAGGAGAGTTGGCCTGAGAGTTCTTTCCTGCTTCCCAATCTCTGTTTCTCATTCGTTTGAAGAGACCACATATCTTCCTCTTTTATTTCCTGTGAATCACTCAGTCTCTCCTCCTACCATCATCTGCTCTACTTATTCACATATATTTATGTGGATAAACATATGTGAATGAGCAAAAGAAAATACACTAACATTTTCACCTTCATTTGCGTCTGTTGAAGCAAATTATTCTATCTTATTTTGTTACTTATGTGGTGTTGTCTGTTTCTAAAAATAAAAATTCACAACACCACCTGATCATATCGATTTATATAATGGTATAGTAGTTTTTTCAAATAAAATTCTCTCGAGCTAAGCCAAAAATCCATATTAGTCTCTTTAAAGAAATAAAAGTAAAAAAAATTTGCTTGAGATTAGATGCCAACCGAATCTTCGCCTCCAGCAAAGATTAGTGTCAGTGTAAAAAAAAGAAAGAAAGAAAAAAGAGATACAATTCGGAGGAGGTGAAAAATAACGCAATGTGGAAAACCGCCTGGGCGCAGATAGAGCCAGCCAGGTGGTGATGGCGGTGTTGCATGCAGCAGACTAATCCTCTCCCTGTTAAAAGGGCCACTGTCGCTTGATCCGTGTACTGTCTGGAAGGCTTTTGAGGAGGCGAGGTAACAGTGGCTGCTAGTTTCATGCTGAGACGAACACGCCTTTCATCACGCTTAACGCAAAGGTGCATTGGATGTCTCCTGCTGAATGTACGCACTCAAGTGAATTTTTTCTGCTGTTTTCCTTATTTATGAAATTGGCAATAGTGCGAAGAACCAGCTAATGTGATCGTCATGAATTTTGCTAGAATACATACAAGCATAGAAACCGATCTTTCAGCTGCATGTATCTGATAATTACAGTGATGGGATCAGTTAGCTTATTCTGATAAATTTCCGTGACCAACATCTTTTATGGATTTTAATAACACATTATCAGTTGGTAAGTCAGAAAACCAACATCAGATCAGTATTGCCAATGATGATATGACTCCATCAGTATCATTTCATTTTCCTTTACAATTTGTGTTGCTGTCGATAGTCGTTCTGAATGTTGACAGTGTTTCCCGTGCCTCAGCTTGGCAGCAAATCCTTCGCTCTTCCGCAAAAGGTATTACCCTTACTTTCGCCCCTTTTTTTTTCTTTCTTTTTTTCTAATAAAACTTACCTTTTGTTTCTCATCCAATGTAAGTATTACTGCCACGTCACCTCAAGATAACTTATAATTTATCATTTGGTCGTAAAACGGTTTACTTTGCATGTACGCTTGACGATTTTGTTTTTCATTGCTCTTTTTAGTATTTAATATAAAAAAAAAATTAATCTTTTCTGGCAATATCTCTCATTTCTCGTACTTAATGATAACCTTTTAACTATTTCTTATATTCTACAAAATAACGGCAGGCTGCCTTGGCTCTAGCTTGGTTGACAGGACATTAAAAGCCTTTCCTCCCTTGAATCAGATTCTCCAAATACAAAGTAGCGCAGGAGAGAGAGAGAGAGAGAGAGAGCGAGAGAGAGAGAGAGAGAGAGAGAGAGAGAGAAGCACAGCCGGACAGAAAGACACAGTAGTGGTAATATTCTCAGATATTTATGTGTTAGATTCATAGAACCTTGTACGAGAGAGAGAGAGAGAGAGAGAGAGAGAGAGAGAGAAGAGAGCCAGGTATTACTGTGGTGACTGTCCCTTTTATCCAGGTATTACTATGCGGTCTATCCCCTTTAACCGGGTGTTACTGTGCTACCTGTCGCTTTTAGCCACGTATTACTGTGGTGGCTGTACCTTTTTTTCAGGTATTACTGGGCTGTCTATTACTTTCATCCAGGTATTATTGAGCTTTCTGTCCCTTTTATCCCGGTATTACAGTGTCACTGAAAGGTATTTTCAGCGACACTGTACAGGTTTGAAACTTACCCTATTATCTAAGTTGGGTCAAATGATGGCCACGTGCCAAATTTTGTATGGATCGCCAAGCGTCTGGGATTTCTATCGGTCACAAACATACAAACTAACATTTTTTTTTTCTTAGCTGATAGGTAAGATGGGTGAAAGAAGAGTGAGGGTAGTTAGCTAGCTAACCTTGGTAGGGAATAGTTTAGAAAGTTAAGTATTAGTAGAGTAAGGTAAAGTGTGGTTTATCCACGATTATATTTGGGTAAGGGTACAATTTTCTAGCTAATATTAACATAATACAATAGTGATTATACATTATATGACATGGTGAATTGTACAGATTAGATATTTTGAATTTTATTACATAATATAATAATATTTAATAAAGTTCCAATTTTCTAACTCTAAACTTAATTTTAATTATCATAATGATTTTGCATCATATCTACATATTAAATTCAACAAATTACTTTTTCACAAGACATTTCTTAATTAATAGTATAATGGTTGAGGTTCATCGCGATGAATATATGAAGATACTCTTCTCCACCATCTGTGGTCTGTGTTGTTTGGGTCAAGGTTTCTCTCTTCTGCTTCTGATTCTTCTACTAATTCACTATTGTATTGAAATAGTTTACTCCATATATTGGTTGCCAGTCTGTATAATCTCTGATTAATTGGTTCTACTTTGTATTTTTTATGTATTTGTTCTATATACAGATCGTCATCTTCTTGATTATTTCTCACTGCAGACCTTAGAATCTTATTTTGGAATTTTTGTAATGCACTTATATTGGAAGTCGATGCTAAGCACGTAGGTATTGGTGGATATTCCATTATTGGTCTGATTAGGCTTTTTTAGAAATGGATTTTGATAGATGTGTTCATATTCCTAAACCTTTTCAGCTTTGTATTTTGTGTTCTTGCTATCCTTAGCCTTTCTCTCACATGTCTTGATATTCACCTTTGTCCGAATTGCATTCCTAGTATTCTTATACTTTTAGTAAAATTCATTGGTTGTTGGTCTAACAATATTTGTGCAGGTTTGTATGCAGATACCGATACTAGTTGGAATTTGGATTTATTTGTCTTTATCTTCCACTTCTTTTCAAATTGATTTATTCTTTCAATTTGGTTCATTGTTTTTGTTGCTACTTGTCTTTCAAATTTGGGTCCCTTCTCCTAGTACGCTTTTCTGGGTGTATGACTATTTGAGTTATATCATCTGCAAAGCAGACATCAGTACAGTATTCTGGTGATGGAGTCATATCTGATGTATATAATATGAATAATGTTGGACTGAGTACAGATCCTTGTGGGACTCCACTTAGTAACGGGAATGGATTCCCTATGTAATTTAGTGACTTGATTGCTGCTTTTCGATCTTTGATGAAGTTGCATAGTATTTTCTCAAAAATGCCTGGAAGGTTGAGATGTAATATTTTGTATTGAAGTCCTTGTATCCACACTTTGTCAAATGCCTTTGTTATATCTCTACATACTAGGTTGCATAGGTATCTACTTCTTTGTGACAGTGCAATGCTCTCATATATTGTTGCTATTGCAATCTGGGTTCCTCTTCCTTTTCTAAATCCATATTGACTTTTATTGTGTAGCTGATTACCTTCTAGGAACAACACTAGTCTGTTGCTTATTATTTTTTCAAATATTTTCCCAGGTATTTCTAGTAGTGATATTGGTCTAAAATTCTTTACCTGACACATATCTTTTCCTGGTTTGGGTATCAAAATTATTATTGCATTCTTGAATATAATTGGAAAATATCCCATTGAGAGAGCCCAATTGTATATTTCTCTCAATTTTTCAAGTGCAACATCTGGTAAATTTTGAATTATGACCTTGTTAATTCCACTTCTTCCTGGTGCCTTGTGTTTAAAATTTTTAATAATTATTTTGATTTCCCATAATTCTATTTTTCTTGTTAGAGGGCAGTCTTCATTGAGTCTGTTTATGTCGGCTGCATGATGCGGATTCGTTCTGTGTCTATGTTGTTCAATGAATTCATTGACTATTGTCTCATGTTGGTTGTCGAAATTTTGGTTATCCTCTCACACACACACACACGCACACACATATATATATATGTATATATATATATATATACTATAATATATATATATATAATATATTGCTATATATATATATATATATATATATATATATATATATATATATATATATATATATATATATATATATATATCATATGTATGATCTTTTTTAAGAAGTCTCGTGTATTTACGGTATACTTATTTATTTATTTTCAAAGCAATGTCTTAATCATTTTTAAGGAGGGGAGTAACAAAAATGTTAAAACTAAGTCATTCGGCATCATTTTAGAGACACAATAAGCCAACGGATATAACAGCACAGCACAAAGGTATTTACATAAGGT
>NC_061107.1:125248211-125263211 GCF_015104395.2 Macrobrachium nipponense
ATCTATGCATGTAACTAGGTTTTTATAAGGAGTAAAAGTATTCTGGACAATAGTTTTAATATTTCCTTCTTGACAAGGCTGTATATAATTCTTCGGTGAAAACGGTGGAAGTTAATATTACCAGAGTATTCAAGCAGAGGATGAAAAAATTTAAGGAAAGATGGAACGGACATTAAGACAGGCATACAGACAGAAATTGGGCGAAAAAATCAACATTATTAAATGAACAATTTGGAATGATCACTCGATAGCAACTTCCCATTTCCCATCAGTCAGAAATTAGTTTATGCAAAGGACAACAATTTCGTGTTTTCCACAGAACTGAGAACAAAAATAGAATACGAGTCTAGGTAAATAGAGAATAATAGAAACACTGACGGCATGAACTCCTTTTCCAAACTTCCCACGGACTTCAACCTTTAAATAAATGCTTAAGTATCGTTCTTTTTAACTAAGTTTTGGTTCTTGGTGAAAGATAATAGAACGCGCAGAAGAATTTCAACCAAAAGAAAATGTTTATTTCAATTATTCTCCAGATATTGATCAAATCACAACCCAAGACATAGTTTATAGACAAGGATATTTGCTATCCACGAATCTGCGATATAAACGAGATGAAAATATATCTTTATCGCCAAAACAAAGGTAATAAGAAATTTATTGGCTTAAGAAAAAGATTCTCATCATATATAATTACTAACGTCATTTACTAATGGCATAAAAAAATGCAGTCAAATTATTATATAGTCAAGGCTACACTACACGTTGGGGAATACGACTGAGCAAAACTTTCACACTTCATATCCAAATCAATAAGAGTTTCACTAAAACTTCTAAAATCTTCGCCAGCACTTTCCATAGGTTTATTGGTTTAATCTTCTGCCTTAAAGAGAGAGAGAGAGAGAGAGAGAGAGAGAGAGAGAGAGAGAGAGAGAGAGAGAGAGAGAGAGGAGACTGAATCTGTTCTCTATTTCTATAAATGATTATCTTAACCCTAGCAAAAAGTTTGGCTCTAATTTTCCACTTGACAAAGTGGATTATATTTCCTCCTTTAATATTTCTCTCTCTCTCTCTCTCTCTCTCTCTCTCTCTCTCTCTCTCTCTCTCTCTCTCACATCTATCCACCGAAACCGCACTCATGAAGCTCACAGAGAAAATTTATAGTAACATAGACGAAAAAAGGATCTCTCTTCTCATATTGTTGAATCTCTTAAGCATTTGATAGCGTTAGCCATGATATATTACTTAGTAAATGTATAAAACTAAAAATCGACCCGTTTTGGTTCAGAAATTATTTGGAAAATCGGTATCAGTCGGTAAGAATAGACGATGTAATATCTTCCTCTAAGCCAGTACAATTTGGGGTCCCACAAGGATCAATATTAGGACCAACTCTTGACTTAATCTATATGAATGATATGTCTACTTCATTACAGGATTGTCTCTTAATACAGTATGCAGATGACAGTCAAATCCTAATCACCGGAACCATAGAATTACAAATCTTAATTTCAAGAGCGGAAAGTATCTTAAAAAATGCTAAATATTATTTCCAAAGTAATGGATTAAATGTAAACGAATCAAAAACTCAGTATATTTTCCTTGGTTCAAGGCAATACGTTTCTCAAATTCCTGATAATATAGTTATAAATTTTAATGGCCATACTATTAGAAAAAGTGACCATGTAAAAATCCTTGGAGTTTACTTCGATCAGTATATGTGTTTTGATGTTCATATCAATGAAGTCAGTAGGAAAGTGAATGGAACACTAATCTACAGAAACAGAATAAAAGACGGATTTGATCATGAAATGCGCAAAATGGTTGTTCAGTCGCTTGCGTTAAGCATAATAAACTGCTGTTTGAAGGTATGGGGCACAACGTCTAAACAACAACAACATCGAATACAAAAACTCTAAAACTTTGCGGCAAAAGTGACTGATGGGAAGGCAAAGAAATACGATCATGTAACCCCAATTTTAAATAAATTAGAATGGCTAAATATAGAACAAAGAATACAGTACGACCTAAGTCTATTAGTTTATAAAATATTAAATAATTTATCACCAACATGGATTTTTCCTCTGACATTAGTTGGATTTAGGAGTGACAGGACAACAAGAAATAGCAACGCCCTTTACGTGCCAAGGACAAATACCGAGCTGGGTAAAAGATCGTTCACTGTACAGGGTCCTTTAGCTTAGAATAAGCTGCCAACAGCTATAAAAACAATAATTAATATCAATTATTTCAAATCAGCACTAAAGAAACATTTTTTGCCGGTAGGTTGATAACGCTTTATACGGTAACATCACTGCATCTCTAGAATTTTTACAATAGAAGGGCAACTTTTTAATTCATAAGGATGTCTATTTACACATGTAAGTAAAATTATACATAATATTATGCTATGTATTGCAGGGCTACGTTTTATTTTGTATGTTTAAGGTGTTCAATCAGGTTTTTGTATATAGGAAACTGTAAGCAGTATCAAATGTAACTCATACATTGAAATACATTTTATCCTTTGTAAATATGCGAAATAAAGCTTATTATTATTATTATATTATTATTACTCTCTCTCTCTCTCTCTCTCTCTCTCTCTCTCTCTCTCTCTCTCTCTCTCTCTCTCTGTTCCATACGATTGATTAAATTTGTGGGATCAGGACTGCACTGTTTGTCTAGGACATTTTGTCATCTGATTTGTGTATATTTCAAGAAGAATGATATCGTACATAACGCCGGAGGTTATGAACAGGTATAAAAAGAATCCACGGTCTTTTGCTCAAGCAGATAATGTAGATCCGAAATAGGGGTAATACGTTGCATTGCACGTGCCATGCAATAATTTCCCGTTAGTATGGGAAACATTCATAACTTCTTTATGCCATTAGAAAACCACTTTCTGTTAAATTGACACTGTTAACTTACCTAAAGCAACTTCAGATCCGTTAAATTCTTGACATTTAAGCCACTGTCATAAGTTAGAGACTTGTGACAAATCCGAAAAAATTCCTCAATTGTTTTAAATAAAACAAAAATAATAGGATATAATGTGACCGAAAGATTCTTGAATAAAAGAAGCACATGCGTCCAAACACAGCCCGTATTAATTTTATGTTGAAACCGTGATGAAAATGCAACCTATTTTGTTAGAAATATATCACGATAATTTTCTTTTGCTAAGTGATAAATATTCCCAATAACATTCGCAGTACTGTGATATTTGTGAATTAACAATTCAAGGCACAAAACACAAATCTGTTAAGAAATCTGAGAAGTGTTATATGGCTGCTAATTATGATACGAAAGTACACAGATGATACATTTCTAGCTACCACCACCTAAATAATAATGGCAGATTGCCTTAAACGAACTTCTCATTGCATTCGATATTTAAACTGAAACTTTAAATAAAAAAAACTGCCGAAACGGCAGACTTTTCCAAACAAATAGCGTTATCGAATCTCATCTAGTTTCAGCGTCAGAAATTTAAATTATGCATAAAATTATATTGATACTTAATAGCACCTTGGAAACATACAGAGATTTTATATCATGTTCAACTGTGCATATAAAGGGTTTCGGTACAGAATGTCTAGAAGACAGAAATATTTATGCAATAAAACTTATGAGTAAAACTTGCAAGTATAAGGAATTTGAATCAGAGTCAATATAAAGAAAAAGTCAAAGAAAACATATTCTCACGTGTTCATTTTTCCCGATAAGGGAAAAAAAAGGCAAAGCAAATCCAGATTCTACCGTAGTTATTTAGACAGCTAGCCAGTTCAGAGTATGATTTTAAATCTCATAGTTTTTGTGTGTGTGTGTGTGTGTGTGTGTGTGAGAGAGAGAGAGAGAGAGAGAGAGAGAGAGAGAGAGAGAGAGAGAGAGAGAGAGAGTTTTTGTTATTGAAGATCTTCCAACACATTTTCATCTAAGAACTCAACTCAGTGGAAACAGTGACCCCCACAATAGGTTCTTGTTCAACTTGTTTATTCTGTCAGAGATTATTCTCAAAGCGACGATAGAAGCTGTTATATATTGAATATAAAAACCGTTCACTGGTTTAATTGTTAATCTTCAATAACTTCAGAAGGCCACAGATCATATCTAGCCGTCCATGACTCATAGTTAATTCTATTTTGGGCTTCTTTTTCACAACAGAGCTGGCTGAATTCAGATATGCAATAGTATGAAAGCTTCGGGCGAGGAGGATTGGCAAACATGTTTACATAAGAACATCGCCAACAGTACGCGCGTTTAAAGGTCTTTGTCGCTATGCTCCTGAATATAGCGGCAAAGCAAGTATATAAAGCTTTCAATTCAATGCGAGGAAAGCAACCGAGCCCCTAATGAATAATGAGCAGAATATCAATAAGCGTAGGATCAGAGAGGTGAGATGCAACTCTGAATACAAGCCTCCCTCCCCATCCCAATTGGCAAGACCGGAGTATTGTTGCAATTTTTATTGCAAATTTAGGACAAGTAATGAGATGAATATCTAAACTTATTTATCGTTGTAATGAAGAGGCTGCTAAATTATAACGAGCACCGGAGACTGTCCAAGAAATTATATTGAGATAAGGATTTGATCTCTAAATACTATTTCAAACATTTCGAAAAGAAGTTCTTGGACACACAAAATTAGTAGTCAGGTGAAATTTTCTATCATTTTAAGGGATAATGCGTTATACATGACACGTTTATACTTTGGTTGGTGTTTGCGGGTATATAGCTTCACTTAGTCATGGTTGGACAAGTTCGTGAAAATATGTGTTAGCAAATTTTCCATTATAAGGTCAATAACCAGATTCGCTGTGATATATCTCAAAACCTGCAAGCCATTTGTCTTGAAAGCACTGAATATGAACAATCAACGCCATATTTCAGAATATCACAGCAACAGATCTTAAAAGAACACATCGAGAATATTATACATGTATAATATTAAAAAAGTATCAAGATTGCTTACATTATGTTTTGCAAGGGAAATTTTCCAAAAGAATCTCTTGTAAACTAAACGTAATAAATCAAAACAGTCGTATTTATAATGGCTAAAGTGACAAAGATAATATGTCATTAAAACTATGACCAGCTAAAACTAATTTTTACATAAGAAAAAGTGTTTGAAATTTGTACCACCACTCATCTTTCCTCTAGTTTAGTAATACTATGGATATTTCGGATAGATTAAATTCAAGTGCTGATTAAAATTAAGTTTTGCAGAATTGTGTACATAACGCAGACATATCTCAATATTTTTGGAGATTCCGCCACACACACACACACACTCACAATTGTACAACGCATTCTTTGTCATGCACTTTCCAGAAATCTATCCTCCGAGATTCTTTTCCCATGAACAAACCATTTAAAGACAAACTAACCTTTTTTTATCACTTTATGTGCATTTTTCCATTCTTACAGTTTCAGTTTTTGTACGCCACAGTATATGGAAAATAATTATCTCAGCAGCGTCAGCATCTCTTTTTATTTGCATGTAACATCTTTTCTATAAATATATTCTGTGACTCAATTCCCATCCGCTGCGATTACTTCCAAAAAGCAGTATGAGTCTACATCCATTCTTTTTCCTTCTTATCGGTTCAATGTATCCCCTACCTTGTTTCTAGTTAATCTAAAAACCTTACTCTCACTAACATTTCTAGCAACTCTCTTGTCTTGCCGACACCTTCAAATTATTTCACCAGTTTCTGAAGCTCTGTATACATCTGCAAATGTCAATCATTCCAGTGTCAGCCAAGACTGATTTTGTTATGGCAAAATTTTGCAACTACATTTACTGTCCTTTCTCTCCTATTTTGAACCACTCAAACCATAGAAATAAAAAAAAAAAATATGGAGACATTTTACACCCTTCTTCCAGATGGTATTATACACCTAACCAGTTATTCTGACGTCAATATACCTTTATGTATATTTATCCTACATCATAAACTTTTAAACACTCAAAATTTTATTTTTTGTATTGTACAGCAAAGTCCTCATCCTACTGCACACTATATCTCCAGAGTTTCCCTGTAACCTTTACACTCGCGCAAAAGACTAATAATTAAACTCAGCCTTTCATAGGAACCTATCTTTTAAAAAGACATACTCTGCCTACTATGATTAACTCTTAATCAAGCTTTCAACTCTGTACTTTAGCCTCTCATTTGTATTCATCAAATCGTCGGACTTTTCCTTTCTTTTTCCTCATAATTGCCTAGCCATAACCTCAGAAGACATCTCCACTAGTATTCTGAAAACTATATTTACTTTTCTCCATTACTAAATCACTCATCTTTGTACCTATTCTATTCTTCAAAAGCAACAAATCTTTGAAATACGAACTCCAGCAACCTAAGGCTGCATTAGCTTCACACACCTTTTATTTTGAGATCTAATCACTCATTAATATTTCCCTTTGCATATACTTACAGTAAAGTAGTTTCTCCATCAAATATTCATACATCTTTATCCTTTTATTCCGAATTCTTGCCATTTTGTTCTACTTTCGTTTTACACATCACTGCCTTGTCTACCCTCGTGTACCTTCTGCATGACCTTGTCTGTCATGCAATGGCACAGCAAATTATTCTAATATATTTATTTCACCAAACGCTTAATTATTCAATTGCTCTACATACTGCTTATATTCTCTCTTCTTGCTCTCCCACCATCATGAACACTCCCTGCTGACTCCATGTTCGAATTCTTGGACTTTATATACGTCTTATATGTTCCTTTAAACTTTGTGTCTTTAACCTAAAGCTGCATATCATCCATTTTCTACTTATGAACCATTTTCATTTCCCTGTTATCAAATTCAAATATCTTCAACATTTCACTTCCCCATTACCATCTCCCCACCATCCTATCCGAAATAAAACACAATACAATTTATTTTTCTTCACCAGTTTTCTTCCCCATGAGTATTCATGAAAATCCTCCTGGAAAGCCACCATATCCAAAGTTTAAGTCTCTTTCCAAGCACATTTCCACAACACTCTTGGCTGTTATTTACTCAAGAACTCCATATCTACCAGCAACACCACATCTTTCCTCTATAATGTACTATTACGTTTAAATTACTCGTCACATCCGCCCATATATATATATATATATATATATATATATATATATATATATTATATAGAATATATATATATATATATATATAGATATATATATGTGTGTGTAGATATCAAATTATATATAATATATTATATAAAATATATATATATATACTATATATAATAATATATATAATAATATATATATATATATATTATATATATAATATATATATATATATATATATATAGATAATATATTATATATATATTATATATATATATATATATACTATATATTATATGTAGACTCTATATATATTGTATATATATATAACATATATATATATATATATATATATATAGTATCTATATATATATATATATGTTAGATATTCTACATTTATATATATATATATATATATATATATATATGTATATATAATATACTATATATAGATATAAAGGTTTTTTGCCACGAAGGAAAAATGAAAAAGCGAGATAGCCAAGTACTTTCGGTCCTGTTCGGACCCTTTACTGAGGCAAACTGATTTTACAAAGAACAACATAGTCAAAAGAAGGCTTAATATACAAACTGACACTACCAGATTAGCCATAAGGGCGATTTTCACTCTACAGAAAGGAGGAGCCGCCAGAGGCTAGCCACACCTTGAAGGATACCCGCAGTAAAACAAGTGATTCTTCCAGAAAACACAATACATTTTGAAAAAAAAAACACGGGAGCATATACAATTTAATATCATGAATTTTTACACAAAAATTTTCCCAACAAAAATTATTATTAATGAAAAGACGAAAGAAAATATATATATACAAATATATATATATATATATATATATATATATATATATCAAGCAAGAGAGGAAAGAGGGAGAGAGAATATCGAACCAGAGAGAGAGAGAGAGAGAGAGAGAGAGAGAGAGAGAGAGAGGAAGGGGTAGACATCTTGTATGATCTGATGGTAAAAATATTCGAACAGGAAAAGATACCAGAAGAATGGCCGGGGAAAGGGAAAGCCTATTTGATTTACCTACATTTAAAGGTAAAGGTGGATGACCAGGAATGCAGGTTGAAATTATAGAGGTATAAAACTAATGTCTCACACGTTGAAGATTTTGGAAAGAGTAATAGATAGCAGGCTGAGAGAGGAAGTTACAATAAGGAAGGAACAATTAGGATTTATGAAGGGAAGCGGCACAACGGATGGAATATTTTGCATAAGGCAGCTAATGGAGAAATTCAGAGAAAAACAACGAGACCTGCATCTGGCATTCATAGACCTTGAAAAGGCCTATGACAGAGTGCCAAGGCAAGAAATATGGAGATGTTTGAGGGAGAAGATGGTGCCGGAAAAGTATGTCAGAATTATTCAGGAGATGTACAGGAATGTGTATACTAGAGTGAGGAGTAGTGTTGGAGAGACGGATGGATTTGAGATAGGAGTTGGATTACACCAGGGGTCAGCACTTAGCCCATTCATCTTCAACATCGTGATGGATGTAATGACCAGGATGTTAGAGAAGCAGTGCCATGGTGCATATTATACGTGGATGACATTGTGTTGTGTTCAGAGGGGAAGGAGGAGTTGGAGGGGAGGTTGGAGAGATGGAGAGCAGCACTTGAGGAGAGAGGAATGAGAATAAGCAGATCAAAAACCGAATATATGTGTTCTAGTATTACTGAGGAAGGTGGAAGTAGCATAAGATTGGGTGGGGAAGAAATAAAGAAAGTACAGGAGTTCAAGTACTTAGGGTCCTTATTAGAGGATAGTGGAAGCATGGACCAAGAGGTGAGGCACCGAATTCAGGCAGGATGGAATAACTGGAAGTCTGCATCAGGGGTCCTCTGTGACAAAAAGGTCCCTCTGAAATTGAAAGGAAAGTTTCATAGGACGGTGGTCAGACCAGCAATGTTATATGGAAGGGGGTGGGATGTGGTAACATAAAAATAACAGAAATTAACAGATATTAGTGTCAAATCCATAGTTTTTGAGGTTGCTGAGATGAATAGTGACACACCCAATGGCCTTCAAGTCTACGTTCAGCCCAAATAGGAAGGGAAGGGGATGAGAAGGGCTGGGAAGGGGATGATATGTAAAAATTACCGAAAAAATAAAAAATACTGTATAATTTATAGTTTTAAGGTCGCTGAGATGAACAGTGACACTTCCGATGCCATTTAAGTCCAAGTTTAACCCTGATAGAAAAAAGGGTGAGAAGGGGGTGGGAAGGTGATGTCATCTGAAAATAACCAAAAACTACAGGTATTAGTGTCTAATCCATAGCTTTTGAGGCTGCTAAGATGAATAGAGACACTCCCGATGCCCTTGAAGTCCAAGTTCACCCCCGATAGGAACGGATGATTGGTGGGGGTGAGAAGTAATAAGAAATTATGTATATTAATGCCCTTGAAGTCCAAGTTCAGCCCCAATAGGGATAAGGGTGAGAAGTTGTGAAATATGTAATGTCAAAAATGCTGGGCAATGTAACTTTAGCAACAATAATGACAGGAAAGGGAGAGGAGGAGAGAGAGAGAGAGAGAGAGAGAGAGAGAGAGAGAGAGAGAGTTTATCTGTTGCCCTTCAGAGTTGTCCCGGGTAGCACTGGGTTGGTCAGTTAGTAATATATAGATATATATATATATATATATATATTATATATATATATATACATATATATATAGATATATATTTGTGTGTGTGTGAGTGTATCCTTGACGGTATTAGAAAATGTTATACGTATGTGTTGGTTGAATGCTGGAAGTAAGTTTTTTCTTAATGTAAATGCCATTAAATGTTGCAGTTTATTAGTTTCTTACTAATGCTCCTAATTTTCATTATCATCTTCCTCTGTTCTTCAGCTAACTGATGGTAGTAAAGCACCAAAGTTCAATTTGATGGTAGTTTTATTGATTAGAGACATCTCTGGCTACAAATGCGAGTTTACAAATTCACAAACAAATTCACACACACACACACACACATATATATATATATATATATTATATATATATATATATATATATATATATATATATATTTATATATATACCATTCTTTTGAAGGAATAATATAGATAGGTAGGTAGATGGATAGATAGATAGATAGATAGATAGATAGATAGACAGATATGTGTATGTGTGAGCGTCCGTGCGTAGAAATTAACGCTTATATTCACAGGTGGCGCTGGGCATCAAAGGGAAGGGCCGTGAACTTCATATTGATTCTTGAAATAGAACTTTCATCATTAGGGAGATGAAAAGGAGAGTTATTTCACGCCCCAGAGAAGTCGAGAGCTCCGTCACCCTTACAGAAACGCAAAGCCTCAACGGACCGCTACATTAAAAGTAAACGTTTTCCAAGAAAATTGTTCAGAAATAATTTAGATGAATCCTTTTATTAAGCTTCTCAGCTTGAACCAAACGACCAGATGAAGAAGTTAGGTGAAATACAAGACATCATAATTTTCTATAAGAATCCTCTTTATGTGGGATTTGCCAGTGTCTTGCTTGTACAAAAAATTTACTCTCACTTGTGTGGTACTAACTGGAACACCGTTGACAAAACTAAAAGTCATCCCCATCTCATTTTTCCCAAAGTGCAGCATCAAACACAGCTTTGAAGGACTGTTCTTGCTTAGTATCACCTACATATCCTCGACAGTGTGGTATACGTCAGTTCTCAGACAAAATTTAAAGGGAATGAAGAACTTCACAGACAAGTTTTCTGAAAATAAATCCTTTTAACTTTTTAAACCCGGGAACACTTAAGAGAGAGAGAGAGAGAGAGAGAGAGAGAGAGAGAGAGAGAGAGAGAGAGAATATAAAATTGACTTCGTGTGATGGTCACTTTTTTAAATTAGTTCATTCAGCAGTGGAACATCACACTTTTTGTGGGTACTAAATATTAGACGATGACAAATTGGTCGGTCACACTAAGCTCACATTTCATCGCTATGATCACTGTTGAGCCAGAGATAAGTCGACAGTTCCATTTATCTAATAATTTCATTTCCATTTAAAACATAAATGATTAACTAAAATTATTTCCTGTTTAATTCTCTTAACAGATTTAAGCCGTTTATACATTTTCTAATTAATTCTGCTGCCTTTTGTGAAACTAGAGATGTAGACTATTGAAGTATCTAAAGTAAAATATAAAATCTAGAGTGGTAAGAAATCCGTCGAATAAAATTCAAAATACAAAATTAAAATGAGATTTAGATTACGTGTGAAGTACAGCATTCATCATTCTAATTTTGGGCCTATATTTTATTGAACAAAAAAATCTAGGCTATTATGAACATGTATATTTTATGGAGGGATGTTACATTTAGCAACATCAAAGATGGAGAAAGTATCACTCATACAGAATCGAAAATAGCGGTGCAATTTCTGTACTACTTGAAGCGATAAATAACCTGGAAACTATAAGGTACTCTCTTTATATTGCTAGATATGCATGCCCCTCTCCTAATAACAAGAATAGTTAAAGATTTTGGAAGTCTCCAAAGCCTAAACCAACTTTCAAATGGCAAAGTTTGGAAATAAAGTTCCACGGGAATTCGGCCAGAATTCTTCACACACACACACACACACACACAAAGAGAGAAGAGAGAGAGAGAGAGAGAGAGAGAGAGAGAGAGAGAGAGAGAGACGCACTTCTTGGGAAACAAAAGGCAATAAAGACTAAACTATTTGCAAAAGTTACACTGCAGTGGTCGGCTTCCATATAGTACAACGGACGATTTTATTTTATTGAATATTATGTTGTGGTCGACAGTGCATTTAGAATATACACGAAACAACTCTCCTGAAAACTTTTATATTATTAAAGATTAAGTCCCTGAATAACTTCTTCAAATCAGCTTGCAGCTGGTGGTCTTCATCAAATAATTACCGATGCGGCAACTTACTTGAGGGCGCAATCCATTACTTGAACGGTTTGAATTGGTTTAAATGGACGAACCAACACTAATTGTTTAAAATGGAACCGATAATTGACCCACAATTTAAATCTAATTGGTTCATCAAATAATACCGAATAAGCCCGCCAACTTACTGAAAAGGGCTTTTCATGCCATTAAACTGAAGGTGAATTGTATGGACGACACATAAATTGTTTAAAAATGGACGATAATTTGCACCACATCTAAGGATAGTTAGTTAACCTAAACGCTGAATTGTATTGATGTTCAAACATAATTGTTAAAATGGAACGATATTAGCACCACATCTAAGGTAAGGTTAGGTACTTAAACGCTTGAATTTTGGTATGGAAAAACGGACAACATAATTGTTCTAAAATGGAACGATAATTAGCTACCACATCTTTTAAGGAAAAGTAGGTTACTAAACGCTGAATTGGTAATTACGACAACCAGAATGTTTAAAATGGACGATAATTAGACCACCACACTAATGGTTAGTTAGTTACTTAAACGCTGAATTGTATTAAACGACAACATAATTGTTAAAATGCGACGGATAATTAGCCACCACATCTTAAGGCGTAGTAGTTTACTAAACGCTGAGATTGTATTTACGACAAACAAATTGTTTTAATATGGACGATAATTAGCACCACATCTAAGGTAGGAGTTACTAAACGCTGAATTGGTATGACGACAACATAATTGTTTAATATGGACGATAATTAGCACCACATCTAAGGTGGTAGTTACTAAACGGTGAATTGGTATGGTGACAACATAATTGTTTAAAATGGACGATAATTAGCACCACATCTAAGGTAGTAGTTACTAAACGCTGAATTGGTATGACGACAACATAATTGTTTAAAATGGACGATAATTAGCACCACATTTAAGGTAGTAGTTACTAAACGCTGAATTGGTATGGCGACAACATAATTGTTTAAAATGGACGATAATTAGCACCACATCTAAGGTAGTAGTTACTAAACGCTGAATTGGTATTACGACAACATAATTGTTTAAAATGGACGATAATTAGCACCACATCTAAGGTAGTAGTTACTAAACGCTGAATTGGTATTACGACAACATAATTGTTTAATATGGACAATAATTAGCACCACATCTAAGGTAGGAGTTACTAAACGCTGAATTGGTATGACGACAACATAATTGTTTAATATGGACGATAATTAGCACCACATCTAAGGTGGTAGTTACTAAACGGTGAATTGGTATGGCGACAACATAATTGTTTAATATGGACGATAATTAGCACCACATCTAAGGTGGTAGTTACTAAACGCTGAATTGGTATGACGACAACATAATTGTTTAAAATGGACGATAATTAGCACCACATTTAAGGTAGTAGTTACTAAACGCTGAATTGGTATGGCGACAACATAATTGTTTAAAATGGACGATAATTAGCACCACATCTAAGGTGGTAGTTACTAAACGGTGAATTGGTATTACGACAACATAATTGTTTAAAATGGACGATAATTAGCACCACATCTAAGGTAACCAATTCAGACGACAACATAATTGTTTAAAATGGACAACAATTAGCACCACATCTCAGGTAACCAATTCAGACGACAACATAATTGTTTAATATGGACGATAATTAGCACCACATCTAAGGTAACCAATTCAGACGACAACATAATTGTTTAAAATGGACAACAATTAGCACCACATCTAAGGTAGTAGTTACTAAACGCTGAATTGCTATTACGACAACATAATTGTTTAAAATGGACGATAATTAGCACCACATCTAAGGTAACCAATTCAGACGACAACATAATTGTTTAAAATGGACGATAATTAGCACCACATCTAAGTTAGTAGTAGTTACTAAACGTTGATTTGGTATGACGACAGCATAATTTTTTAAAATGGGCTATTGTTAGCTTTTCTGTGGAATTTAGAGTAACTATCCGCATTTGACATGACTGAAACTTGTCTCATTTCTTACCTGTCTATTTATTTGAACTGCAAACTTGAGTGGGCGATGAACTGCCCCATGAGCTTTCGTCAACCCCAATTAACCTCTATGATATCGGCAAGGGATTTCGTCACTCTTCCAAGGTTAGAAATTATGTATCCCACCTAATTCTAGAATGTTAATCATGAAATCAGGAGTACTGCGATCAAAAGGTTTCTTAAAATGATGAAATAAATCAAACTAGTCAAATACGAAAAGAAGTGTATATATTATCACAATGTCAGTAATTTGCTAATATATATATATATATAATATATATATATATATATATATATATATAATATATATATATATATATATATATACGTTCGAAACGGTAAATTGGTTGTCTGGGAATTCTTTACAGATAGTTAGAAAACGATGATTGAGTTTGAATCATAATACTCCCATAGTAGTCACATTACCAAGACTCTAGAGATTACGTTTCATAAAATAAAGAAGCCATATTAAATTATTTCCGGCATAGAACTGATCTGTTGCAGTTTTTAATGGTTTATATTGTACATAAGCACATGATTTCAGGAATAAATGTGTAATTGAGTAACCATTAACATGTATTTGAAGTTATGATAATCGTAATAATGATAATGACGGTAGTAATACTCATACGATAAGGATTAGATTATTTCAATATAAAACAGTGATTAAACGTGAAAGAGGAGTTAGAGGTTAGGTCAGCGGTGCATTTGCGAAAAAGAGGCTCATGTTTACAAAGCACAATTTGCCGATTCCTGGAATAACATTTATATTATTCAAGGATATTGAAAATATTGTGTTTTGCCCTGATATCCTCTTGAAGAATTACCTGATTGTAAAATTGTATTTCTGTTTTGTTATGTTTTGCATCATGTTCGACTTTGAAGAAGTGTTGTTTTCGAGCCGGGCGTGGTTGATACTGATCACTTATCACTTGCCTTTCTCGTTCGATACGAGACAGATGTCTCTGAA
>NC_061107.1:125268211-125275711 GCF_015104395.2 Macrobrachium nipponense
TATGGCATAATTTTTGCTGTCTTGAAGTTGTAAGCAATACGTGGCACCACCCGTTAGGTGGCGCAACAGACTAATGGCAGCTGAATCCAGCCGAACCACGGGAGTTCCCGGACCATACAATGCCAACTTTAAGAAGTTCAGCTGTATAGCTTTTGCGAGGTCTCAATGAAGACATTTACAGCCGACGTCCTCCAGCAGGTAGTGTTGTGCCAGAAAATCGGCGCCGGATAGAGGCAACCTGACGTCCATGATGACAAAGGCCCATTCATACTTATGACCTAGAATGGATATTCTGCGGGTCGGGGTTCTGTAGCAGCGGATAGGGCTTCCGTTTGTGGCTACTAGTGCAGCCGTGGCGTTGGGCGGGCGGTTGCAGTCCTCTCTCAACAGCGGAAAGACCGGTATTTCTACAGAAGCACTCCGCACGGACTGCAAGGAATGTAACCGCGGATACGACATCCACTAGGGATTGGGCCGTCCAATGTATTTCGCCGAGTTTAGTACTAGACCCTGGTGGTTAATTACAGTCATCCGAATAAATATTACTTAAAATTCTTGTTCAGTAAGTAAAACTGCATAGAAAAACTGCAGCTGCCATAGTCTAGGCCGCCGCGGATAAGTACCCTAGATCTACCGAAAGACCGACTGCATGGCACCCATGTCTACACCATTCACAGCCACAAGAATGCATTGTGGATGAAGAATCCCACTGGTTGGGATTAACTGTTGTTTGCGGCCACTGCCGTTATGGGTGGCCGCCTCTGCATTTTTTGGGAACGCACAGGGAACGCTGAGGTTTCTGGCGTTTATCCCAAATTTTCGGTGGAAATGGCACCAGGCTTGATTCGTCCACGTCTTCTGCTGCTGCAGCGGCACCTTTATTCTGTATATTACATGTGTATCCCCCTCCTCGACCTTCTCTTCTATCAGGCTGCGGGTGCTGCAGCGTGCTTGGAGGCCTTGGTGGCCTCATGGAGTTTATGTGCGACCTTCACCAATTACTCCATTGGACGTGTGCCTACCTCCATGATTTGCGCCTTGGGGAAGGCCATGCAGGAATATTTCTCGTGATAGGCTGATCTCCCTCATTTTTCCGGATTCATCACGATGCATCATCATCAGGAGACCTCATAGTTCGTCCCAGGCGACCTTAGGCGATGCGCCCCACAGCGGCTGGTTCATCAGATCCAAGGCTCTTTCTGGAACGGGCATGGGGTAGATCTCGGTGAGCTACCTGTGGAGGTCTTCATATTTGATCTTTCCAGCTGTGCATCTACCAAGGCGTCATCTTATTAAGTACTTCCTCAGGCAGCATCGTCATGGTGATATCTACTTTGATTTCTTCGTCCGTGTCCTTGGCTATGCGGAGATGTACATCGGCCCGCACGAACCATGACGCGGTGTTTTGCCGCGAGAATGGAGGCAGCTTTATTGCCTGAGTTATCACGGTTTTCAAAGGCGAGAGGATCTGTGGGTCCTTGGTTTGATTTTCGGGCTCTGTGTTTGGCATTTTGACTCTCACACCAATACGTGAATTAAGCGCCATATTCAATCCGTTAATGGTGTTCAGGGTTCGTCAGAAGTCAAAACTATATGCCGTGTGGTTCCGTTAAGGACTTTCTTAATATGATCGATGTGGATCGTAAATGGCAGGGCCAAACCGTTCGAACATGCCAGAATGTACTTAGGGAGGTACGCCATAATTAGTCCGTTAGTGACATGGGTGTTTTTCCTAGGAAGGAGCTTTTAGAAGCCTAAACTTTGTCACCGTATGTTTCCATAAAGGCTTCTGAAGGTAATCGCGGCCTTGGTGAGTCTGGTAATGACGATGCCAAAACTGCTGTTTACTGTCACTCCTCGGGTCACCAGTTATAATGTCTCAATGAAACAGAACTGGGTACTAATAATTTCTTACCTGAGCACGCAATATACATAGCAGTGTGCGGACGGAAACGGAGTGCCCTACCCGTCCCCCAAACCCACACACCCCCCTCCCCCGTGCCCACAAAGATAGAGAAGAATTAGCAGTCAATAAAATAGTAATAACAAAGGACATAATGGATATACATTTATGAATTATATATTGTCGGAAAGGCCAGGAAATTCTACATACAAACATATACATGTGATTTTTGCTGCTTAACTAGATGAGATACAAGGTTGTGATTAGTGGGTAGCGAAGGTCTTGACACAGGTCTTTACAATCTAGATGAGATACAAGATTGTGATCAGTGGGTAAAGAAGGTCTTTACACTTTTCTTTACAAAGTATACTAAAGCCTTATTTATTATTTTAGCCATCGATTTCAAGGTTTTCAAAACCTAAGCTAGGCTACATTATCGGCATTGAATAGTCTTTCTCTTGGCCACCATTGGCAATGTTTTTATTTTCATTTTATGGTTTTTTTTCCTCTCTTCATGTTGCTATCATAACTCCGAGTTGTTGTAAAACGACCACGTTGTTAAATGAGAAGTACCTGTATTATATTAGGAAAATGGGTTACAGTTAAAGCGACACCCAAGATTTTTTTTATATTAATCCAAGCTACATTAAGTCATTACAGTTTTCAAGCTCGATAAGTATATGATTACCATCAGATTTTCTAAGAGCATGAAAGGGTTATCTCTAAGAGAGAGTTGTAATAACATTATTTGGGCTCTTGTGCCATATCTCAAACATTTCTCAAAGGTGATTATATTGAGAGAGCGAGAAAGAGACAAACAATGTGAGAGAGACACATAGAGATAGCTTAGACGTTTCATCTCTTAGAAATATTTTAGAAATCTGTGAATAAACTTTACTGAGTTTACAAATTACAGTCATTAGCATGTTCTCTCTCTCTCTCTCTCTCTCTCTGAGAAACTCGAAATCACCCATTAAGGTATCTTAAGCCACTTTTCAAACTTTGAGGGGAACAGCAGAATTTCGGTGTTAACTTCATGCCAAGGAAGTTTACAGAGTTAAGCTTTTTAACGAGACCTACCGGTATTTCTTTCATTTAAGAGGTCAGTGTGATAGAAGCTATGTAGTAGCATTTCATTATTTGTATCTTCACTAGAGCACATTGCAAATTCCGATGCCAGACTAAGTTATTATGTATTCTAAAGCATATTTCATTAATTTTATTAAGACTGTGTTTATATATAGAATTGGTTAAAAATAATTTTTTTATTTTAAGAAAAAATGTATACATCATTTTGGACGATCTTATTCCTCCCTCTTTTGAATTAACACCTGCCGTTGTTTGCACGTTAACCCCATTAATCAAAATCGTTGTTTGATGCTTTCAAGTCAAATGTTTTCCTAACCGACAAAATCTTGTAATAAGTGAAAAAAGAAAAGACACTTGAATTTCCAGTTTTGAAAATCTCTGATATACTATTTTATGGAGGAGTTATTAGTACCTCTGAAATCATTATTTACAGGCTTATAATGCGCTTAGTCACAGGAAAGGAGAGCAATAGCTTCAGGATAATCTAAAATGAAGACATTCGACACGCGGTAGGCATAGCTTACAAACACTTTTCGTCATATACCCAGCACACTTCCAGATACACTCATTGGATGGAATAGAAATTTTGACATTTTTTAACCACCCTTTCTCTAAATAGTGCGCAGTGGCCTACAATCACACACCCTACAGTCTGCCATAGTGTTCAAGTTTTTTATTCAAACCATTATCATTTGCCTTAGATTCAGGGTCTGCGTCTACTGAATCATTTGTTTTCTCTGCCACTATGTTTCCTTTAATTGGCGTCAAAGACCATTGCGGTTATGAGATCAGATACTTTATAATTACCCATTTCCCTTTATTTTTTATGAAGCTCTGCGCAACAGACTGAAGCATCTGTGCTTAAAAGTGCCTTAAGAGTTGTCTTACTTCTGCATTAAATTGCCTTACGTGTGTCAGTGACTATTCAACCGAGGTTCTCAAAACTTTGTGGTGTGGCATAGCTTTCGTACCAAAGCTGTGGAAGTGTCATGACATTCCACAGCTTTGGCTTCCTTGATTTGATTATTTAGTTATTATTTGTTTATTTTTTTTAGTATTGTTATAAATCTAATTACTACTACTACTATGCTGCTGCTGCTACTGCTGCTAATAATAATAATAATAATAATAATAATAATAATAATAATAATAATAATAATAAGTCCATGGATACTGGCTCAAAAACTTCAAGGCCCTACACCCACGAATAGCAGAACAACTCCAGCATTGTATCTCAAATCACCATGCACCCAAATGGATGACCACAGGAAGAACATCCCTAGTACAAAAAGACAAGAGTAAGGGAAATATAGCCAGTAACTACAGGCCTATCACCTGCCTACCAATAATGTGGAAGTTACTAACAGGTATCATCAGTGAAAGGCTATACAACTACCTAGAGGAAACAAACACCATCCCCCACCAACAGAAAGGCTGCAGAAGGAAGTGTAGGGGCACAAAAGACCAGATCCTGATAGACAAAATGGTAATGAAGAACAGTAGGAGAAGGAAAACCAACCTAAGCATGGCATGGATAGACTATAAGAAAGCCTTCGACATGATACCACACACATGGCTAATAGAATGCCTGAAAATATATGGGGCAGAGGAAAACACCATCAGCTTCCTCAAAAATACAATGCGCAACTGGAATACAATACTTACAAGCTCTGGAATAAGACTAGCAGAGGTTAATATCAGGAGAGGGATCTTCCAGGGCGCTCCACTGTCCCCACTACTCTTCGTAAGTAGCCATGATTCCCCCCATGACAAAAGTACTACAGAAGATGGATGCCGGGTACCAACTCAAGAAAAGAGGCAACAGAATCAACCATCTGATGTTCATGGACGACATCAAGCTGTATGGTAAGAGCATCAAGGAAATAGATACCCTAATCCAGACTGTAAGGATTGTATCTGGGGACATCAGGATGGAGTTTGGAATAGAAAAATGCGCCTTAGTCAACATACAAAAAGGCAAAGTAACGAGAACTGAAGGGATAAAGCTACCAGATGGGAGCAACATCAAACACATAGATGAGACAGGATACAAATACCTGGGAATAATGGAAGGAGGGGATATAAAACACCAAGAGATGAAGGACACGATCAGGAAAGAATATATGCAGAGACTCAAGGCGATACTCAAGTCAAAACTCAACGCCGGAAATATGATAAAAGCCATAAACACATGGGCAGTGCCAGTAATCAGATACTGTGCAGGAATAGTGGAATGGACGAAGGCAGAACTTCGCAGCATAGATCAGAAAACCAGAAAAAATATGACAATACACAAAGCACTACACCCAAGAGCAAATACGGACTACTAAGTATAGAGGACTGCGTCAACATCGAGAACAGAACACTGGGGCAATATCTGAAAACCAGTGAAGACGAGTGGCTAAAGAGTGCATGGGAAGAAGAGCAAATAAAAGTAGACGAAGACCCAGAAATATACAGAGACAGGAGAATGACAGACAGAACAGAGGACTGGCACAACAAACCAATGCACGGACAATACATGAGACAGACTAAAGAACTAGCCAGCGATGACACATGGCAATGGCTACAGAGGGGAGAGCTGAAGAAGGAAACTGAAGGAATGATAACAGCGGCACAAGATCAGGCCCTAAGAACCAGATATGTTCAAAGAACGATAGACGGAAATAACATCTCTCCCATATGCAGGAAGTGCAATACGAAAAATGAAACCATAAACCACATAGCAAGCGAATGCCCGGTACTTGCACAGAACCAGTACAAAAAGAGGCATGATTCAGTGGCAAAAGCCCTCCACTGGAGCCTGTGCAAGAAACATCAGCTACCTTGCAGTAATAATTGGTACGAGCACCAACCTGAGGGAGTGATAGAAAACGATCAGGCAAAGATCCTCTGGGACTATGGTATCAGAACGGATAGGGTGATACGTGCAAACAGACCAGACGTGACGTTGATTGACAAAGTCAAGAAGAAAGTATCACTCATTGATGTCGCAATACCATGGGACACCAGAGTTGAAGAGAAAGAGAGGGAAAAAATGGATAAGTATCAAGATCTGAAAATAGAAATAAGAAGGATATGGGATATGCCAGTGGAAATCGTACCCATAATCATAGGAGCACTAGGCACGATCCCAAGATCCCTGAAAAGGAATCTAGAAAAGCTAGAGGCTGAAGTAGCTCCAGGACTCTTGCAGAAGAGTGTGATCCTAGAAACGGCACACATAGTAAGAAAAGTGATGGACTCCTAAGGAGGCAGGATGCAACCCGGAACCCCACACTATAAATACCACCCAGTCGAATTGGAGGACTGTGATAGAGAAAAAAAAAATAATAATAATAATAATACGGCTGCCCTTACCAGCCCTCATTCCTTAAGAGATACCCCCAACGGAGAACACCTACCCTACAGTCCACAACTCGTGTGAATTCTATAGTCACACTCCTCATTAGTGAAATATAACGTTAACTTTTGGAATGATGTATGGTAGTTTAAGTACCATATTTGTTTAATTGCTAAAATCATGAACGGATTTCGTTTATATTCAAACACATATCACCATCCAGGTTTGAAGATTATAGAGACGAATTTTAGTGAAATGTGAGGAGCACTAGGCTTCGGCCATGAAAAAATACATTAACTTCGGATTTCGATGGGGTAGAGATGAAGCTGCTGATGAGGATCCTGGATTTTGTTTCACTGAGATACACTGTCAACGCGACATTAGTAAACTGTAACTGGTCATAAATGACAGCTAATGGAGAACCAACGTGATGAAATTAGTATCAAAGTAAAAGTTATGTAAAACTCCAAAGAGGGTCAGACATCATCGGATAGCATTTCCCAGTCTGTTAGGGATTAGCAAGCTAGGTAGGGTAGTTTAAGTAGTTTGGGTGTGGGTCCGAATGCGACCCATGAATTCTTAGCATTTCGAGATATGAATTTTTTTCATATTTTCTGCTGAATTTTGTGTGCATGTACTAGAATAACGCTTTATGCGTGACAGAACATAGGTTTATTTCAAAAGGAACATATATGAATTTGCCAGTTTCTTGCTGCAGTCTTTTAAATTAAAACAGTCCTGTGTCATGTCAGACTTAATCCACGAAGTAAATATCCCGCCGATAGATACATAATGTGGAATTATCAAATATAAATACGTACAGACACACACACACACACACACACACACATATATATATATATATATATATATATATATATATATAGTATATATATATATATATATTATATATATATATATATATATAATATATATATATATATATATATATAAACATATATATATATATATATATCTATATTATATATATATATATATATATATACATAGAGATATATAAATAGATAGATATTCAACAAAGTGGAAAAGACACAAAGAGAGAGAGAGCTGGGTGGGTAGAGCAAAATAAGATAGTAAATTGTTGCATTGCTTGCGGGTGAACAGCAATTTTCGCGACAACCTCAAACACGAAGCCTTCCATTAG
>NC_061107.1:125278211-125283211 GCF_015104395.2 Macrobrachium nipponense
ATTTTGTTGAAGATCTATCTATTTATCTATCTATCATTTATCTATCTATCTATTTGTATATATATATATATATATATATATATATATATATATATATATATATATATATATATATATAAGCGAATGCCACAGGAAAATGATAGGCAGAAATCCAAGCGCTTTCGTTTTAACTAAGACATTGTCAAGGAACAAATGAAATACAGTTGGAAAGAAAGTTATCAGGTAAACAACAAGATCAAGAATACCAGATGGTAAATGGTCAAAAGGGTAGAAATTAAAGAGATAATCCAGGATTATCGTATATCTTCCGGTCACAAACCTAAACATAGATTTAACCCTGACAGAAACTACAACGTATCGTATAGTCCAAAACATGTAAAAACTGAATATATTAATTTTTTTGCTTAATTTATCTACAACTTTTTTTCATTATGAGGGCATCAAGTTTAGATAAACCAAGACTTAAATTTAGAACATTTCCATCATTTGACTTGATGAAACAAGATTCTATGAAATTCCTTTTAACTGTCATTAAATGAGATTCAGGCTCTTGCTTGACTCCAGTTAATAAGATGATCTAAATCTCTCATATGTACAAATAATGCATTCGATATTTGCCCAGTTCTCACAGAATAAATTCAAACAGACTAAGAAACAAGTGGAACAGTGTCTACGCATTGCTAAGAAGAACTATTTCAGAAACGAATTTAATAAGAACAAAGGCAACAGTAAATCTATGTGACAGGTATTCAAAAACAAGATCCCTGGGTTCAGTTACGGTGATAATAATCGAACTTTCGATGACCCTCTCAAGGCGGCGGAGGATTTAATCAGTATTCTGCCACTGAGGGAGAGACTGCTTTTCGAAAATCACAAGAAGCTATGGAGAATGAAATAGCACATGAAGAAGAGAGAGTAAATAGCAATTTTCAATCTTTGCCAAATATCCCCGATTTTCGACCTCAACCAATGAACGTTCACACAGTTGCTTTAGCATTCAAAGAGTTGCGTGAAACAAATTCGCATGGTTCATATGGCATTCAATATATGTATTTAAAAGATTGCCTTCCTGTTTTGATCTTTTATATTACAATTATAATTAATACGTCCATTGTCACCGGTTTGTTCCCAAAACTTTGGAAACGCCCTCATGTAATTCCCTTATTTGAAAGTAGCGATGTCGACGAAGTGGGGAATTATCATCCCGTATCATTACTCCCTATTCTGTCAAGACTCCTAGAAAAATCGTTGCCAGCCGGCTTATATTCTTTTTGGAGAGTAATAAATTATTGGCAAATAGCCAACACGGTTCTAGAGCTCAGTTATCAACTGAATCTGCGCTTATGAAAGTTAATGAATATATTTATAACATCGACGGCCAGAAGATATCCCTTCTCTTACTACTCGACCTTTACAAGGCCTTCAATAGTGTATCTCATCCAATACTCATACACAAATGCAAACAACTGCATATTAACGAGTTTTGGTTTAAAGACTACTTAACGGACAGAGTTCAGTCAGTAAGAATTGGCTCAGTTTTGTCATCCCCTACTATGAGATTCAGTCTTTGTCGCGATGTTTTTCCGGAACAACTTTTTTTTTTCTGTGCATTTGACAAAGATATTACTAAAACCATAGTATACTTTAATCCCCACCTAATTTTCGGCAGCATCCATTATTACTCATGTTAGAAAACAGTATATTCATAAGAGTAAAATAAAGCAGCCGAAGCCAATTGCGGAACACTATAATAGTGTATGGGTTCAAAGTTATACGTGACGTAAGCGTATGACGTCCTGACCGCTCCCACAAGGTGATGACGACAAACAGCTGTCTCTGATATTCTGAATGAATATTCGTACCTAGTCAAGGCTTCAAGAATGGCGGCTATGATAAATCATTGTCCAGTGCTTGGCTTGAAGTCTAAATTCTACGTATAATCCAATCTAATCCTATGCAATTGTCGTTTTATTACAATGATCGTCACCGTCATATTAGGAAAAATATCGAAGGAGTTACGACGAATGCCAAAGTTTTCTTTAATTTGTTCATTTATTTTTTATTATATAATTTTTCAATGGAGAAATAGTGATAGAAGGTAATTTCTTGGATTACTTGTGGAAACCCTTTTCTTCAAGGATTCCAGCACTCTACCTCATGGAATAAATCCTATACAAATTACTGCTACTACTACTACTACTACTACCACTACTACAGAGTGCAAACAAGAAGTATTTGTTGTATTTCATTTTTGCCAGAGGTGGAGACTTTTTCACGAATAGCCAATTATCCATCGAGGAGAGTTAATGGCGTCATAGGTTATGTCATTATACCTTCGAAAGCCATTCCTCTGTTTGCTGGCGATGTCTACAAAAGGTCGGTGTTACTCTCATAATTACCAGAATTATGCAACTTTCGTAATATAGAATACAGCCAAAAATTAAGTAGGGGTGTAAGATATCCAGTGACAAAGTGTCACCTTTGTCATGTACGTTGATAAAGTTTTATTCCGGAACACCGAGACATCGGCTGTGAATCTCATGGTAGGAACGTAGGGCTCAATCTTAGGGCCTATACTGTTTCTGATCTATATTAACGACATGGCAAAAGCACTAAGTAAATATCATTTAATTCAGTACACAGATGATTCTCAGATAATAATATCTGGAAATATTAATGAACTTGAAGATTTAAATACTAAATCACATTGAAGTCGCTCTAAAAGAAGCAAAAAAAAAATATATATATATTTTCAAGTGAATGGCTTAAATGTTAACGGAAAAAAACCCAGTGTATATTTATAGGATCACACCAGTTAATAACTAGATTACCTTCAAACGTAACAATACTTTTTGATGAGACACCTATCAAGCCTTCCCAAACGGTAAAGAAGCTTGGCGTTCTTATGGATCAATATATGCTATTTGATCACCACATCAGTCACACAATTAAAAAAGTAAATGGTGTCTTATTCTTTCTCAGCCACATAAAAGATAAGTTAGATAAAACATCTCGCCTAACAATAGAGTCGTTGGCCTTGAGCGCAATCGGCTACTGCAGCAAAATCTGGTGAATGACAACTAAAGAACAAATACACCGGGTTCAGAAAGCTCAGAATTTCGCAAGAATTTTGAAAGAGTTAGAATGGATGAATATTGAAACTAAAATCACTTTTGACCTCTGTTTGTTTACTTACAAAATTCGCTATTGGCTTTTTGGATTCCCCACTGTGGGCGATGTACAAGTAAGACCTATTCGTCAGTCGAAAGACCTTTTTTTAAGACGAACAGCTACTGACATGAGAGCTAAATCAATATCGATTAAGGGTCCAAGGGTATGGAACAACATTCCAACTAACATAAAGATTGCACCTTCAATCAAGCTTTTCAAAAAGAAATTGAAACCACTATAGTTTATTTTCATAAAAAATAAACTATAGTGAGGGAAATAAACGAATTTAATGATAAGTTGTCTTGCCTTCCTAGTGAGTTTTTAGTTTTTGCTTACAGTTTTACTGTGTTGCACTTTAGTTGAGCGTGTGATTTTGTTCAGAAAGCGTGTTTGTATTTTCGGTCGACCTTAATTGGTGATCTCAGTGACTGAAGATAAAGTTGGATTGGAGTTACGTCGCAATATTAAGTTGTAATACCCTTTTAGCTTTCAAAGTATTTTTGCTTTTAACAGCCATCTCATTCTTGGTTTCGTTTTCATACTTAGATCATCCAGTGTTGTAGATGTGTGTTTACCCAGTTATGGGGTGTCATTCATTTATTACTTTATAACGGCAATACTTATGTATTCAGATTTTTAAGATTTTGAGTTCTAGTTAGATGTACTCTTTACAGAGGGGCGAGCAATGCGTGGTTGACATGATGAGATGTTCGAAGAAGTAACAGCTTGTCAGTAAATGAATAATCTTGTACTCCTCAGTATTGTATGTTGTTTAATTTTGTTTATAGTTAATAATACTTATCACTTGTAATAACACTGAAATATAAGAAATTTAGGGTGAATTCAGTATAACTCGCATGTTGCTTGCAAGATGGTTTTGCTAGCCTAGGAGTATGCATTATTTAAACCGTCAAATCCCCTGTCATCATGTAAACAACTAATTGTCATTTACCTATCCCATTTGGTGTGCATCGTATATTAACACTCATGTCGCTCGCTTCTTCACTGCCATGCTTAAGGTACTTCATGTAGGAAATACATCATTTTACTGTTTTAATAAGTCTCAGTAACTTATTATTTTAAAATGCTTCTCATTAATTTATTATTTTAAAATGCTTCTCATTAATTTATTATTTTAAAATGCTTCTCATTAATTTGTTATTTTAAAATAGCTTTTAAATAATTATTTTGATAACATGTATTCGTTGAAACAAAACGTGGTCATGACTTTCTTGTGAAATACATGAATCTGGTATCCTGTAAGTAAAGGGATGTTGTATATCTTTTGAACTTTGACATGTAGAAAAATAAGTGTAAAATGGAAATAAAGTTTTGATTTTATTTGATTTGATTAGACCCTCTTCCTCTGACCTTCATGTTGATTCTGCGGTCGCACAAGACCCCTGACATCTTTCTCCAATTTTTCCATCCAGGCTGCATTCTATGTGTTATTTCTACGTCCAAATTTCCATCAAAAGCTACTCATGAACCAAGATACTAAAATCTTTCTACTCGGTTCCATCACCAGCAACTCTTGAACCAAAATCTTTCTACTCGGTTTAGCCTTGTCCCTTCCATCTAATCGTGGAGTCATGATATCCATTAAAACTTTTTATCCTGTCTCCCAGTACTTTCATCCATTCCTCTAGTTTTGACTCCACTACCCCTATATTGGTGCCACATAACACGATGTCATCAGCAAAAAACATGCACCAGGGGAATTGGTCTCTTAATCCTTGAGATAGCACAACCATAATCAGGTCAAATGGACTTGAACCAGATCCTTGATGTTACCCAATCCTTACTGGTATCCATTCAGTTAACCCAGA
>NC_061107.1:125289247-125296747 GCF_015104395.2 Macrobrachium nipponense
TGATAGAAACTATGTAGTAGCATTTCATTATTTGTATCTTCACTAGAGCACATTGCAAATCCGAAGCCAGACTAAGTTATTATGTATTCTAAAGCATATTTCATTAATTTTATTAAGACTGTGTTTATATATAGAATTGGTTATAAATAATTTTTTATTTTAAGAAAAAAATGTATACATCATTTTGGACGATCTTATTCCTCCCTCTTTTGAATTAACACCTGCTGTCGTTTGCACATTAACCCCATTAATCAAAATCGTTGTTTGATGCTTTCAAGTCAAATGCTTTCCTAACCGACAAAATCTTGTAGTATGTGAAAAAAGAGAAGACACTTGAATTTCCAGATTGCTAGTTTTGAAAATCTCTGATATACTATTTTATGGAGGAGTTATTAGTACCTCTGAAATCATTATTTACAGGCTTATAATGCGCTTAGTCACAGGAGAGGAGAGCAATAGCTTCAGGATATTTTAAAATGAAGACATTCGACACTCGGTAGGCATAACTTACAAACACTTTTCGTCATATACCCAGCACACTTCCAGATAAACTCATCGGATGGAATAGAAACTTTGACATTTTTTAACCACCCTTTCTCTAAATAGTGCGCAGTGGCCTACAATCACACACTCTACAGTCTGCCATAGTGTTCAAGTTTTTTATTCAAACCATTATCATTTGCCTTAGATTCAGGGTCTGCGTCTACTGAATCACTTGTTTTCCCTGCCACTATGTTTCCTTTACTTGGCGTCAAAGACCATTGCGGTTATGAGATCAGATACTTTATAATTACTCATTTCCCTTTATTTTTTATGAAGCTCTGCTCAACAGACTGAAGCATCTGTGCTTATCTGTGCCTTAAGAGTGGTCTTACTTCTGCATTAAATTGCCTTACGTGTGTAAGTGACTATTCAACCGAGGTTCTCAAAACTTTGTGGTGTGGCATAGCTTTCGTACCAAAGCTGTGGAAGTGTCATGACCTTCCACAGGTTTGGCTTCCTTGATTTAATTATTTAGTTATTATTTGTTTATTTTTTTTAGTATTGTTATAAATCTAATTACTACTACTACTACTATGCTGCTGCTGCTACTGCTGCTAATAATAATAATAATAATAATAATAATAATAATACGGCTGCCCTTACCAGCCCTCATTCCTCAAGAGATACCCCCAACGGAGAACACCTATACGCTACAGTCGACAACTCGTGTGAATTCTATAGTCACACTCCTCATTAGTGAAATATAACGTTAACTTTTGGAATGATGTATGGTAGTTTAAGTACCATATTTGTTTAATTGCTAGAATCATGAACGGATTTCGTTTATATTCAAACACATATCACCATCCAGGTTTGAAGATTGTACAGACGAATTTTAGTGAAATGTGAGGAGCACTAGGCTTCGGCCATGAAAAAACACATTAACTTCGGATTTCGATGGGGATAGAGATGAAGCTGCTGATGTGGATCCTGGATTTTGTTTCACTGAGGTACACTGTCAACTCGACATTAGTAAACTGTAACTGGTCATAAATGACAGCTAATGGAGAACCAACGTGATGAAATTAGTATCAAAGTAAAAGTTATGTAAATCTAAAGAGGGGTCAGGCATCATCGGATAGCATTTCCCAGTCTGTTAGGGATCAGCAAGCTAGGTAGGGTAGTTTAAGTAGTTTGGGTGTGGGTCCGAATGCGACCCATGAATTCTTCGCATTTCGAAATAAGAATTTTTTTATATATTTTCTGCTGAATTTTGTGTGCATGTACTAGAATAACGCTTTATGCGTGACAGAACATAGGTTTATTTCAAAAGGAACATATCTGAATTTGAGTTTTTTTGTTTTTTTGCTGCAGTCTTTTAAATTAAAACAGTCCTATGTCTATCCCGCCAATAGATACACAATGTGGAATTATCAAATATAAATACGTACAGACACACACACGTATATATATACATATATACATACATATCTATATATATATATATATATATATATATATATATATATCTATATATATACAAATAGATAGATATATAAATAGATAGATATTCAACAAAGTGGAAAAGACACAAAGAGAGAGAGAGCTGGGTGGGTAGAAGCAAAATGAGATAGTAAATTGTTGGCATTGCTTGCGGGTAAAAAGCAATTTTCGTGACAACCTCATACACGAAGCCTTCCATTAGACCGCAGCTCGCGCAAAAGAAAGAAAAAAAAAAAGAATAGAAAAAAAAGAGGTTCGCATATCTGAAACGAAAAAAGATGGATGATGATACATTTGCCGTATTGAAGCCATCAAGTTATTATCTATCATTAGTTAAAATGGAGGAAAAACATTCTTTAAAAACAATTTAGAACAAAATCCCCAAGCACCTGGCAATGTAATAACTTACGCTCCTTTGAAAGTTTAATTACTATATTTTGTCGTATAACGTATTGCTCACGCTGTGTACCATTCAGATAATGTTTTGTTGATTTTATAGTTACTTTTTAAGTATGTCTATATAATTTTCCTGCCCAAATAGTATTGTAGGTTTGATCAGGCCTATTTATTACAGTAGATAGCTTTTGTTTTTACGCTACTAAACAGAAAGATTAAAAGATCATACCTTATATACTACACACACACACACATACATATATATATATAATATATATATATATATATATATATATATATATATATATGTGTGTGTGTGTGTGTGTGTGTGTGTGTGTGTGTGTAGTTATGGAAGGTATGATTTTTTAATCTTTCTGTTTAGTTAGCGTAAAAAACAAAAAGCTACTGTCCACGGTGATAAATAGGCCTGATCAAAACCTACAATATTATTTGGGCAGGAAAATTATATAGACATATTGAAAGTAACTATAAAATCAACAAAACATTATCTGAATGGTACACAGTGTGAGCAATACGTTATACGACTAAAAATAGTATTAAACTTTCAAAGGAGCGTAAGTTATTACATTGCCAGGTGCTTGGGGTATTTTGTTCTAAAGTTGTTAAAGAATGTTTTTCCTCCATTTTAACTATTCATAGACAATAACTCGATGGCTTCAATACGGCAAATGTAACATGTATTATTAAAATAAAATTTTATCAATATCATCATCCATCTTTTTTCGCTTCAGATATGCGAGACACTTTTTATCCTTTTTTTTTTCTTTTGCGCGAGCTGCGGCCTAATGGAAGGCTTCATGTTTGAGGTTGTCACGAAATTTGCTTTTTACCCGCAAGCAATGCCAACAATTTACTATCTTATTTTGCTCTAACCACCCAGCTCTCTCTCTCTTTGTGTCTTTTCTACTGTGTTGAAGATCTATCTATTTATCTATCTATCTATTTATCTGTCTATATATATATATATATATATATATATATATATATAATATATATTATATATATATATATATATATATATATATTTATATATATATATATATATATATATATATATATATATCTATATATATTATCTATATATATATATATATATATAAATATATATATTATATATACTATATATATATATATATATATATATAATATCATATATATATCTAAGGCGAATACCACATAAGAAAATGATAGGCAGAAATCCAAGCGTTTTCGTTTTTACTAAGACATTGTCAGGAACGAATGAAATACAGTTGGAAAGAAAGTTATCAGGTAAACAACAAGATCAAGAATACCAGATGGTAAATGGTCAAAAAGGTAAAATTAAAGAGATAATCCAGGATTATCGTATATCTTACGGTCACAAACCTAAACATAGATTTAACCCTGACAGAAACTACAAGGTATCGTATAGTCCAAAACATGTAAAAGCTGAATATATTAATTTTGTTGCTTATATTTATCTACAACTTTTTTTCATTATGAGGACATCAAGTTTAGATAAACCAAGACTTAAATTTAGAACATTTCCATCATTTGACTTGATGAAACTAGATTCAATGACATTCCTTTTAACTGTCATTAAATGAGATTCAGGCTCTTGCTTGATTCCAGTTAATAGGATGATCTAAATCTCTCATATGTACGAATAATGCATCGATATTTGCCCAGTTCTCACAGAATAAATTCAAACAGACTAAGAAACAAGTGGAACAGTGCCTACGAATTGCTAAAGAAAAACTATTTCAGAAACGAATTTAATAAGAATAAAGGCAACAGTAAATCTATGTGACAGATATTCATAAACATGATCCCTGGGTTCAGTTACGGTGATGATAATCGAACTTTCGATGACCCTCTCAAGGCGGCGGAGGATTTAATCAGTATTCTGCCACTGTAGGAGAGACCGCTTTTCGAAAATCACAAGAAGCTATGGAGAGTGAAATAGCACATGAAGAAGAGAGAGTAAATAACAATTTTCAATCTTTGCCAAATATCCCCGATTTTCGACCTCAACCAGTAAACGTTCACACAGTTGCTTTAGCATTCAAAGAGTTGCGTGAAACAAATTTGCATGGTTCATATGGCATTCAATATATGTATGTAAAAGATTGCCTTCTTGTTTTGATCTTTTATATTACAATTATAATTAATACGTCCATTGTCACCGGTTTGTTCCCAAAACTTTGGAAACGCCCTCATGTAATTCCCTTATTTGAAAGTAGCGATGTCGACGAAGTGGGGAATTATCATCCCGTATCATTACTCCCTATTCTGTCAAGACTCCTAGAAAAATCGTTGCCAGCCGGCTTATATTCTTTTTGGAGAGTAATAAATTATTGGCAAATAGCCAACACGGTTCTAGAGCTCAGTTATCAACTGAATCTGCGCTTATGAAAGTTAATGAATATATTTATAACATCGACAGCCAGAAGATATCCCTTCTCTTACTACTCGACCTTTCCAAGGCCTTCGATAGTGTATCTCATCCAATACTCATACACAAATGTAAACAACTGCATACTGACGAGTTTTGGTTTAAAGACAACTTAACGGACAGAGTTCATTCAGTAAGAATTGGCTCAGTTTTTTCATCTCCTACTATGAGATTCAGAGTCTTTGTGACGGTATTTTTCCGGAATAACTTTTTTTTTCTATGCATTTTACAAATAATATTACTTAGCCATAGTATACTTTAATCCCCACCTAATTTTCGGCAGCATCCATTATTCTCATGTTAGGAAAAAAGCATATTCATAAGAGTAAAATAAAGCAGCCGAAGCCACTTGCGGATTACTATAATAGTGTATGGGTTCAAAGTTATACGTGACGTAAGCATATGACGACAAACAGCTGTCTCTGATATTCTGAATGAATATTCGTACCTAGTCAAGGCTTCAAGAATGGCGGCTATGATAAGTCTTTGTCCAGTGCTTGGCTGAAGTCTAAATTCTACGTATAATCCAATCTAATCCTATGCAATTGCCGTTTTATTACAATGATCGTCACCGTCATATTAGGAAAAATATCAAAGGAGTTACGACGAATGCCAAAGTTTTCTTTAATTTGTTCTTTTTTTTATTATATAATTTTTCAATGGAGAAATAGTGATAGAAGGTAATTTCTTGGATTACTTGTGGAAACCCTTTTCTTTAAGGATTCCAGCACTCGACCTCATGGCATAAATCCTATACAAATTACTGCTGCTACTACTGCCACTACTACAGAGTGCAAACAAGGAGTATTGGTTGTATTTCATTTTTGCCAGAGGTGGAGACTTTTTCACGAATAGCCAATTATCCATCGAGGAGAGTTAATGGCGTCATAGGTTATGTCATTATACCTTCGAAAGCCATTCCTCTGTTTGCTGGCGATGTCTACAAGAGGTCGGTGTTACTCTCATAATTACCAGAATTATGCAACTTTCGTAATACAGAATACAGCCAAAAATTAGGTAGAGGTGAAAGATATCCAGTGACAAAGTGTCACCTTTGTCATGTGCGTTGATAAAGTTTTATTCCGGAACACCCAAGACATCGGCTGTGAATCTCATGGTAGGAGCGTATAGGTTACGGAGGCGTGCC
Source organism: Macrobrachium nipponense (assembly GCF_015104395.2). NCBI lineage: Eukaryota > Metazoa > Arthropoda > Malacostraca > Decapoda > Palaemonidae > Macrobrachium > Macrobrachium nipponense. Next base: position 125,295,232 of record NC_061107.1, read on the forward strand.
ACAGGGCTCAATCTTATGGCCTATACTGTTTCTGATCTATATTAACGACATGGCAAAAACACTAACTAAATATCATTTAATTCAGTACACAGATGATTCTCAGATGATGGATCTGGAAATATTAATGAACTTGAAGATTTAAATACTAAATCACGTTGAAGTCGCTCTAAAAGAAGCAAAAAAAAATATTATCAAGTGAATGGCTTAAATGTTAACGTGAAAAAACCCAGTGCATATTTATAGGTATCACACCCAGTTAATAACTAGATTACCTTCAGACGTAACAATACTTTTTGATGAGACACCTATTAAGCCTTCCCAACGGTAAAGAAGCTTGGCGATTCTTATGGATCAATATATGCTATTTGATCACCACATCAGTCACGCAATAAAAAAAGTAAATGGTGTCTTATTCTTTCTCAGCCACATAAAAGATAAGTTAGATAAAACATCTCGCCTAACAATAGAGTCGTCGGCTACTGCAGCAAAATCTGGTGAATGACAACTAAAGACCAAATAGACCGGATTCAGAAAGCTCAGAATTTCGCACGAATTTTGAAAGAGTTAGAATGGATGAATATTGAAACTAAAACCACTTTTGACCTCTGTTTGTTTACTTACAAAATTCGCAATCATTGAATTCGCTTTTGGCTTTTTGAATTCCCAACTGTGGGCGATGTACAAGTAAGACCTATTCGTCAGTCGAACGACCTTTTTTTACGACGAACAGCTACTGACATGGGAGCTAAAACAATATCGATCAAGGGGCCAAGGATCTAGAACAACATTCCAGCTAACATAAAGTTTACACCTTCAATCAAGCTTTTCAAAAAGAAATTGAAACCACTATAGTTTATTTTCCTTGAAAATAAACTATAGTGAGGGAAATAAACAGGAATTAAATAATAAGTTGTCTTGCCTTCCTCGTGAGTTTTTAGTCTTGGTCGGTAGTTTTTGCTTACAGTTTTACTGTGTTGCACTTTAGTTAAGTGTGTGATTTTGTTCAGAAAGCGTGTTTGTATTTTGGGTCTTAATTGGTGATCTAAGTTACTGAAAATAAAGTTGGATTGGAGTCACGTCGCAATATTAAGTTGTAATACCCTTTTACCTTTCAAAGTACTTTTGCTTTTAACAGCCATCTCATTCTTGGTTTCGTTTTCATACTTAGATCATCCAGTGTTGTAGATGTGTGTTTACCCAGTTATGGGGTGTCATTCATTTATTACTTTATAACGGCAATACTTATGTATTCAGATTTTTAAGATTTTGAATTCAAGTTAGATGTACTCTTTAAAGGAGGGCGAGCAATGCGTGGTTGACATGATGAGATGTTCGAAGAAGTAACTGCTTGTCAGTAATTGAATCATCTTGTACTCCTCAGTATTGTATGTTGTTTAATTTTGTTTTTAGTTAATCATACTTATCACTGGTAATAACAATGAAATATAAGAAATTTAAGGTGAATTCAGTATAACTCACCTGTTGCTTGCAAGATGGTTTTGCTAGCCTAGCAGTA
>NC_061107.1:125306747-125316747 GCF_015104395.2 Macrobrachium nipponense
GAGCTTGTTGTGCAAATGCGTAATCACATTAAAAACATAAAATAAAATGGTGCGAGACATTCATCATGGAGTGCCAACGAAAAGCCATGCATTTTACAAGTCAGACAGAATCTATTTCGAAATGTCCAGAACTTCAAGAGGCTTGGATATGATTGTCACAAGTGACGAGAGGTATTAGTGATTCATACTTGATTCTGAAAGACCGTTTCTTGTTGCGAATATGTAAAAAAACGACCACTGAACTCTTAGAAATAGAATATGTGCGAATTTATTTGGCACCTTTTAAAAAAACACGGGAAATTTGAAAAAATTATCAGATACGGTAAAGAACGAAGATATACGTACCATGCATGTTCAATGGGGACACGAAATAATTACGTAACACTAAATTAAACCTACAAATGCCATTCTATATAGTTCATTTACCTTATGTACTTCAGTTTTAATAACTTCACTCGCAGATATCCGGCTGTGTAATATTGGTGTTTCGAAATTAGAGTAAATACATAATTAATTCGCACGTTCCCACTAGTAAAAAAATTGCGATAGATTGTTCTGAATTAAATATGTAGACTTCATTGAGGGTTTGCATTCCCATCGAACTAATATTGATAATAAAATAACAATAATGAAAGCTAAAGAATATTTTAAATTACTGATGCAATTTCATTAACTCTATAAACTTTTACTTGCAAATGAGAAAGATCAGGAAACATTCATCCAGAATTAGGTAGGTTTTGGTTTGGGTTTCTGTTTACACCGTCGAAGTAGTCACAGTGTTTGGTCATCTGTTGTTTCCATAAATACATTCCAATGTATACACTCTCATCACACCGGATCACAAGGAAACAGGGAAGGACTGTTTGCTTATCATTCCATTAGTTCAGACGCATACGTGTCTTCAACAAACATCAAAATTGTTTGCCATAAAAGGGGTGATTGAAGTCATTGGAAATTTGTTATCTAAAAAGTTAAATTGAAAATAAGGCTTCATTAAGAATATCTGTCATTTCAAAATTGTATAAAAGAAAAACTCTTCATGAAAGAGTTAGGTAGGGTATTAAGTTAGCTTATGAAGCCAAGCACTGGAGCTTATATTAAGGCAATGAAAAGAAAGAGAAAGAGTAGGGAGAGTTGGACAACAAGATAAAGATCGCGAGAGTATAAAAATGTTGAAGTACAAGGATCAAAAGGTGGAACTGGGAGAAATCCCCATAGTTAGACTAAAAATAATAGTCAGAGAGGTTGAATAGCAAGATTAAAGAAAGAAAGCTGAAAAGAGGAAAAGGTAAAAGACCAATGAGTGGGATGCAGCTAGGGGCCGAAGAACGCTGCCATCACACTTTAGTAACGCCTACGGTGCACCACGTGAGGATCACTGACAGCCGTACCACCATGCGGGATAGCTCCTTCCGAAATCCTGCCAGCTATCAAGATTCTTCTTTTCAAGTCTGTACTTAGTTTGTTATTAATGTAAATTCCGTTGATTCCTTAATCTTCAACATTATTATCAAACAGAAAAATACTTATAAAAAAGTAATATGTCTGTTTTTTGGCCTTATTGTTGATCTAAACACTCTTGCCAAATCTATATACCAATGAACATGTAAAGGTAATACTATAACAACTTTCCCTGTCTCCCGGGTAATCTCATTATGTAAAGAAATGTGTTAAAGATAGCAGCTAGAGGCGGTTCTTCATGCACGTGTTTAGGGTTCCCGATGTAGGGCAAATGAACTTGAGTATACAAAGTTTTGTTTTTGAAGCGGCTTAGTGACCCAACACTATCACAGATTTTGATGTTTAATTAATAGTTTTCACCCTTAGCATGCATTGGATGATTTAAAGCACACGCAGTTCGAAGTGCATAATCAAGTTATCAGTAGAAACTGCTGATAGTATAATCTAAACTACATCAATATCAATAGAATACGAAACAGTAAAGCTATCAAAGACATTTTGACGCAAATTAATGTGATCTTTTCTCTTTCCATCTCTATGAAAAGAAAATGATCAAAGACCCTAATTTTTCAGCTGTGTGAAATACTAGGTAAGAAGGTTTTGCATTATAAAAACACAAACAAAAGTACCAACAAAAGTAGATTTTTTGTTTTTAGTTTTTGTTCGAGGAAGCATTCTGCTAGAGAATTTCCATCAAAATTCCATTCATACAAAGTGACATTTTGTACAGAGCCTGCCTTCAGATGAAAATGAAACAAATGAAACATTTCCCACTTCTTGCTACACAGTGAAAAATGACTTCAGTTGTCAGAGAAGATATATTTTCTGTTCAGGAAACTGACAAAGAAAATAGCTGAAAGGCAAAAATCATCCACAAATGAATCTTTATTGTATACGCGCGTGAAGCAGTCGCATGCGCATATGTATCACACACAAAACAAACAAAAGAAGTCGAGCCTCATATAATAAAGCTTCGTAACAGCCTTGTTTTTGTTTTCGAGATAAAAAGAAAAGCACTTCTTTGATGTGTAGTAAACCGGTCTTCCACTCTTCACTAAAAATATACTTCAGTGAATATTTCAACATTGCATTTTCCCCTTTTAGGACCCTAGTGGATTGATGCGGAATGAATGAATGAAATACTTTAATATTCAGTATCTAAAGAGGATTGAAATATTGGGAGACCTACAGCTTACAAACTTTACGAACGTTTCCCTTAAAATATTCAAGTTCGGAAAAAATCTGAAATGTATCGTCATTATGATATACGTCCGTCCATCTGTAGCGTTTCGAAACGGGATGCAATTCATTCTTCTGTTTATATCAGTCTCAATGAACTCTGAATAATGTGCGCACATTCCTACAAACAGATAATAAAAAGTAGCGAGGTGAATGTTTTTTACCTCCCAGTTTATTTAGATTAAAGAAACTATTGACTGAAGTATGCAATAGATGAAAGAATATCATTCTATAAAGGTCAAATCTAAAGCGTTTAAAGCAGAAAGGATCATTCCATTGTAAAAGATGTATCGGTGTCCACACAAGGGAGACATAAACATTTATATATAAAAGATAATTAATTGAACTACATTACACGTCTTTATGTCAAAAGCGCACATATCAAACAATTCCCGTAAAGGATAATTAGCGACAAAAGGCTTAAGTAGTCTCGTAGATTATTATCATAAAAAGGCGTTCATATACGAAAAGTTGATTTCATTCTCTAGCTTTGTGGTCTTGCATGAAACTGTGCCAAAGGAAAACCTCGTATATATATATATATATATATATATATATATATATATATATATATATATATATATATATATATATATATATATATATATATATATATATCTATATATCGATATGATATATATATATATATATATATATATATATATATATATATATATATATATCGATATATATGTATATATCTATCTATATATCGATATGATATATATATATATATATATATATATATATATATTATATATATATATGTACATAAGAGGGTTTTGCTAAGATAATATGAGTAATAATATAAAATGTGATATGCTATGACGTTTCTTGGAATGTAGAGAAGTCAGCAGCTTAACTTCCCTAGAGACAGTGTTCGAGTGAGGAGCTTGGGAATGCTGATGTGTCTTTTTGCTGTCTTAGCAAATCAGTGCCTCGTCCTGTTGCTATGAGCGCTTGATATAGAGGTGCCTTTGAAACTAGATACAAGCAATTCATGGGCGTGAACATTGTGGACATGGGTGTGAGTTTGTGTGTACGTGCGAGCCTTTTTCCTACATAATGAGATGTAGTATAACCATGAGGGGAGATCTGTGCAAGAAGAGGTAGAGCCAGGATGGCTTCTGCGAACAGTATCTTTATTATGGTGTTGTGCAAATTGTATTGAATGGGTAAGTGTATTATTTTATTTTGGCCAAAGTGTGGCTGGATTGTATTTGAATATTTATTTCAGAGATGTTCTGTTTCATACGATCTTTGATTATACTCTTATGCTACTGGGGTGTGCTCCTGTTTTCTAACAGGCAATTCTGGACAAGGGATATTGTTCTGGACAAGAGGAATTGTTCTGGAGAATGGGAACTGACTTAATTACTATGGTATACTGTATTATGACTTGCCTAGTTTTTAACATTTCATTTAATCATTATGTTAAGAACCTGAGTTATTCAGTTAATACTTTGCTTTTAAATAAATGCATGTTTTTGTAAGTTCCGTGTCTAATTTGATGACCTTAGATAATGGAGCGGGGAGGTGTATCGAGAGAGAGAGAGAGAGAGAGAGAGAGAGAGGATGGATGGAGAGAGAGAGAGAGAGAGAGAGAGAGAGAGAGAGAGAGCCTTACCTTACCTTAGACCTTACATCTTGTTCGGGTTGCCCAGGTCCCTCAGTGTGAGGCACCTCTAATGTTCTACCAGAGAGTTTGCTAGTACATCTTCCGGTATTTTGCATCTTCCAATCTTGGATGGTCCTGGGATGCAGTTTAGATATTTGTCGAGCTTATTCTTAAACACATCTACGCTCCACTCCTGATATATTCCTCAGATGAGTTTGGCAACGCATTGAATAGACGCTGCATTATCATGCTGGTGCGTAGTGGATTAATGTCCTGTGTGCTTTCTTTATTTTTCCTGGTATAGTTTTGGGCATTATTAATCTACCTCTGCTTGCTCTTCTGATATTTTTAGTTCCATGATATTTTCTTGCTATTTCCTTCTATCTGTTTCCATGCCTGAATTATCATGTAGCGTTCTCTTCTCCTTTCTAGACTATATAATTTTAAGGATTGTAGTCTTTCCCAGTAGTCAAGGTCTTTAACTTCTTCTATTCTAGCTGTAAAGGACCTTTGTACACTCTCTATTTGTGCAATATCCTTTTGATAGTGTGGGTACCATATCATATTGCAATATTCAAGTGGACTACGAAACATATGTTTATAAAGCATAATCATGTGTTCAGCTTTTCTTGTTTTGAAGTGCCGTAACACATTCCCATTTTTGCTTTACATTTTGCCAACAGAATTGCTATTTGATCATTGCATAACATGTTCCTATTCATCATCACACCAAGGTCTTTAACTGCTTCCTTATTTGTGATTGTCTCATTATTAGGTCCCCTATATGCATATATCTTTCTTTCTCTGTCTCATAATTTATTGATTCAAATTTATCAGAGTTAAATACCATCCTATTTACCTCTGCTCGAATCATATACTTTGTTAAGGTCTCTTTGTAGAGCGTTCCTATCTTCATCACAAGTAATTTCTCTACTTATTCTTGTGTCATCTGCGAAACTACTCACTACCGAATCCTTACATTACTGTCTATGTCCTCAATCATAATAACAAACAGTATTGCAGCTAACACCGTACCTTGCGGCACACCGGATATTACCTTGGCTTCATCCGATTTCTCGTCGTTTGCCATAACTATCTGTTTTCTGTTGTGTAAAAATTCTTTTAACCATCTTCCTACTTTATCCACGATATTGTGTTTTCTAATTTTCTTCGCTAATATATTATGGTCTACTTTGTCAAAAGCTTTTGCAAAGTCTAAATAAAACACATCTGTTTCATTACCGCTTTTCATATTTTTGAATATGTTCTCACGGTGGACTAACAGTTGGGTTTGTGTACTTTTTCCGGGTACGAAACCATGTTGTCCTTTATTAAACAAATTATTTTTTATAAATGTTTATATATATTTTTCTTCATTACCCTTTCATACACTTTCATAATATGTGATGTTAGACTCACGGCCTATAATTACTTGCCTCTAGTCTTGATCCACTTTTGAAAGTAGGGGTAATATATGCTAATTTGTGCTCATCATAAATCTTGCCTGTATCTACACTTTGTCTTATAATATTGCAAGTGGCTTTGCGATAGAATGAACTACTTTCTTTAACAAATAGCAGGCACTCCATCCGGCCCTGCAGCAGCTCCATTTTTAATTTCATTAATAGCCTGCACAATATCAGCTTCATTAATATCTATGTCAGCTAAATATTCACTATTTTCATCCCTTACTTCTATATCATTATCTTCATTATCTATTCTAGGGGTGAATTCTCTCTTATATCGTTCTGCCAATATGTTGCAATTTCCTTTTTTCATTCGTTAATCTCCCTTCAATTCTTAGAGGGCCTATTTCTATTCTTCTTTTATTCATCTTCTTCGCATATGAGTATAATAGTTTGGGATTTTGCTTGATATTTAATATGGGTTTTTTTCTTCCAAGTCCCCGTTTTTTCATTTTCTTTTGATTGTATAATCTTTTGTTCTGCATTTTCTATCTTACTTTTTAGTTCTATAACTTTCCATGCATTTTTTTCTTTTGCAAGACCTTTTTTCCCACTTTCTGATTTTCTGGAACAAGATCCTTCTGTCTCTTGGTATGCATGACTGATGTTTACTTTTTCTTCTTCGGTATATATTTATCCACTATTTTTTTTCTCTAATAGTTTTATATAATATCTCCGTATTTACCTTTATGTCATCACTTACGAAAATGTTATCCCAATCTTTGTTTAATTCTTCATTTATTTCTGACCATTTTATATTTTTACTGTAGAAGTTGTATTTTCCATATCCTTCCCACTTTTTCATTTCTTGCTTATCCCTGTTTTCACTTGCTTTGGAATGGACTGTTAATTCTATGACATTATGGTCTGAAATACTCGCATTATAAACTATTATTTCTTTAACATAATTCATCTCGTTCACAAATACTAGGTCTAAAGTATTTCCTTTCTTGTTGGCAGGTGATTTATTTGTTGAATGTTGTATTCTAGTAGCATATCTAATAGCTTTTCGAATTGCCTCTTATCTTCTGCACTACTATTACTCTCTTTTTTATATGTATAAGTACATCCACAATCTCCTATTCGTTCTTTCCAGTCTACTAAAGGAAGTTGAAGTCTCCAGATAGGAGAATAGTCCAGTCCTTGTGATTTCTACATATATCATCCAATTTTTCTATTATTAAGTCAAACTCTTTAATATTAGGAGGTCTATATATTACTATGTTCATTAATTTTCAGATTCAAATTCTACCGCTATTAGTTCACATTCTGAGTTACTATATTTCTCATATATTTTTCCTTGTTTTTTGTCTTTCCCACTATATTGCGGTTCCCCCTTGATTCCTATTTTTTTCTATCTGATCTATAAGTTTGGAACCCTTTTATTTGATCATCATTCCCAGTCTCTTTGGGAATACCAGGTTTTCACTTATATTCATTTATATCTATTTTCTTTTCAATTTGGGTTAGTTTCTTCTAAGTACTCTATTTTTCTTTTTGAGTTACTCGTAACTAAACCTGCGCATTCTCACTATGATGGTTTGCGTGTTTTTCTCCTTCATTCATATTGGTAATAATAAGGATTTTCCCATGTCTCTTTCCTGTTCTGGTATGTTGTTCTTTTTTTCATTTCCAGAAATTTCTGACATTAAAAAATCCAACTTTTCCATAATATTTGTTCTTCCTTCATCATAATTATTCATTTTGTGTCTGAATCTGCAATTTTTCTCCATATCTGCAATATCCTCTTGCATAATAAAAACAGTTATTATCTCTTGAGTAGAATCTTGGAGCTGATGCATTGAAATTTTTTGCTGACACCTCTGCATATCTCGTTGATGGCTTGCTTTTTTCTTTTACCTGATATTCTTCATTCCTCTATTTATTTGTTTCTTTCTTTCTTATTTTGGATTTTATTACTTGATGGGTGGTTATTATTTGATAATTTTTCATGGCTACGGGTGCATAGATTTACATTTTTTGTCGAACTTACATCCTTTTCCTTGCTTTTAGGTTTTTGCATATTTTTGGATGTAGATCTCTGCAATCATCCTCATAGCCGTCTAGGTATGCACATTTACCATATATTTCATAGTTGTGACATACCTTAGGATGTTTGTAGTAACATTTTTCTCCAAATCTGCAATTCCCTCTTTTCAAAGGTTGCAGACTTTGTCTTTTTTGTATATTTTTTTGCCTCTTTCCCGTCATTGTGTAGATCTGGGTAGAGCCTCTTCGGCATTTTTTTTTTGTGTTGTCATATCGTAATTTATTTCTTCGTAGGTATGCTGCTTTATAGCCCTCATATGTAGTATCAATTGAGTATCTCTGCATCCATACTTTTATCTTGTTCTTGTTTGTTTTCCTTATCTTTTTCTGTCATTTCAGTTTTGTTTACTTCTCTTACGTTTTCCTCTTCTCTTCTTCTTCTTCTTCCTCTTCCTCTTCTTCTTCATCCTCAACTATTTGTACATTCAATCTTGATTTATAAACATTGTCTATCCATGGTAGACATGTTGAGCAAAAAATTCTTGTGTCTTTTCTCATATCTTGCATTACCTCAGCACACTGTGGATGGGTCGGAATGTTGCATGCAGCACATTTTCTGATTAGGTTTTGTGGATTAACTATGCTATACCACACCTTACACAGTTTACATGCTTTTGGCATTCTTTTCCTAATGCATCAATTAGGATATTCACAAGGTTCACCTTATTCATTTTCTTTGTCGAATATGTTGGTTTATGTATATTTTTCTTTATGAGTCTCTTGACCACTTGGATTTTATTTGGAACTTCTTCAATTATTTTCAAGATGTTTTTCATTTGATTTTTTCCAGTTTGAAGGATTGTATCCTTCTAATATATCTATGAATGCTTTGTATCTTTTTTGGTTAGGACTGTTGCTGATTTCATAGATCAGAAATGCCAGTTCCCTTCCTGCTACCTCATCGTATTGCGAATCTGCCAAGCAAGCTAAATCTCGCCATCTTTTTCCGCAGTTGGAACTTACTGCCATGTTGTCTGATTTACAGTATTTCACTTGATAAACTAACTTAGAAGACGCTTTATCCTACTATTTTCACACTAATCTTATCACCGATAGTTCACGAACACTTCTAGATATTTCTCAAATTCTAGACGTTTGTTAAACTTGTGATATCTGTTTGATTATCTGACTTCGCGCAGGAACGTCTCACCAAGCAAGATGACTACTAAAGAGAGAGAGAGGAGAGAGTTGGGTTGGAATCTCGAGAGAGAGAGAGAATATGTTACCAGTTGCCTGCCGCTCTTGGTCCATCGGTACCTTTTAAAATATGATAGCGAGATTTATCATCTCGTTTTAGTGGTGGCAGCGATTTTTTTAACCGTATTACGCCTTTTGTGTGATTAATGGCAGCTTAGAGAGGCTGTTTGAGAGTCTGGTTGTGACTGTGTTAGGTTTTCATTAATAAAGTGACGAAGATAGAATTATTCGCCATCGTTCTGTACTGGAGGGAAATTTTTCAATAGCATCGCATCGCTGTCGCGAGCATTGCAAGCAATGAGTTCTCAGTTGGGCTTTGTGAGTTGTGCGTTGCTATGTCTTTCTCGTTCGAGTGCCGTTGTTTCCTACAAGCGAGTATGTGTATTAGCGTGTTTTTGAGCGAGGCGATCTGGTGTTCCCTCGTGAGGAAGTAAGTTACTTATTTTTTTTGCCTTTGTGTATGAATCATTTTTTGAGTTAAAGAATCAGTTCAGATTACCTTTTTTTCTCATAGGAGCGAAACGTGATGTCTTGTACATGTTAAAGGACATGCTTCGTCTTGGTTTTGAACCCTATATATGTGTGAAGATTTTTCGAATACATGCAGTTCAGTTTCTTGGGATGCTTGTATTGTATTTTTTTGCCCTCGGAGCAGCGGCCGCTCATGCTACGCACTCAGCGTGTTTTTTTTAGAAGAGCCAGTTTCAGGGAGGCTAGTGTCTTTTGAACGGGAATGTTTGAGTGGGGTTGGTTGAACTTCTTTTATTTCTTTATGCCGGGGTAATGGGACGATATGGCCTTGATAGAAAATTTCATGCTCTTGATCCTTGCGACATAGTTCATTGCCACTCAGCTGATAGCCACGAGGTATGATATGATATGCCCACAGGGTTTTCTTTTTAGAAAGATTTTTTTCTTTTGTGTGATGAGAAAATGAATATAAGAGGTGCAAGTTTTCCTTATGCTTTGG
>NC_061107.1:125321747-125325965 GCF_015104395.2 Macrobrachium nipponense
TGAATGACAATAATTACGCAAAATCCTCCTCGATGTTCGAAATGCTGCTCGTTGCACATCATGAAGGATTTTGTTAAGTACGGATCAGCAGTCTTAATATCTGGGATTTCAACTGTAGCTCACAATAGTGCCTTGTATGCGATAAATTTCAAAGGTATAATTCAGAGGAAAAAAAAAGCAACAAACATAGCAGAATGCTTTGTGAGAAAACAACAAATTTTGATTTATCTGTATCAATTATTTCTTGGGAAGAATATGTTCCGCACAGAAATGGAATCAATAATTATGGATATTCGTTTTGTGTCAGTTCGAGCCGCTCCTATGAGACAATGCGAAATTTAAAATTTGATCACTGTCTTATTAGATGAACATTTATTTCCAAAATATTTATACTTGAGGCAGATTTGATTTTTGCCCTTTCAGGTTTAGGTGAAGTTAAAAGGAGGAGACTACATGAAAATGAGGATGGAAATTGGTTGAGTCACAAAAAAATCAGATACAATGAGGCAAAGTAAAAGACGAATCAGAGGAAAAGTTTAGATTCCTCTCCTGATTAAGAGATGGTATATATTATGGGGCAATCATAGACATATGAAAGAAACAGATTCAGGAGGCAAAGCAATCATTTGAATGGATGTGGCATTGGGAAGCGTCAACACGATATACATTTCAACGCCGGGAGGAAAATAGTCAGACGAATGACCATTCACATGCCTTAAAAAATGAGTCAAAAACTCCACAGAATACATCAACTCCATATTCATTGTATAATTGCTCTTAAAAAGCGTCAGGCCACCTTAACGCATTCCTGGTATTGAGCAAAATATAATAGGCGAAATGTTTCAAAAGAGCAAAAACAATAGACCTCCATTTCATGCAGACAAACAAGATTTTATTCATTAACTAAAATGTTTTCAATGGTACAAGTTGTGTTCACGTGAAAAGCTTTACATCAAAGAAACAATTTATTCAAATATTTTTCTTGACATGCTTCACTGACATTTTTAGCTCTGTAGTTAATAAACGTTTGATGAAATGGCGAATCTTTTTAGTTAATACTTCATATAAAATCAGATTGTTTCCGAGAAAAAGTATAGATAGGGTTTGGGAAAGATGGACATACGTTCTGTATAGCAAGGAACATCAGGTACTATCTATTATTAATTATCACGAAATAATTAGAAGTAGTAGCATTTATAATAGTATTAACTGAAGCCGTTATTTAACATACGTACACACACACAATATATATATATATATATGATATATATATATATATATATATATATATATATATGCATTTATGTATATAAATATATATATATATATATATATATATATATATAATATATATATATATATATATATATATATATATATCTTAAGGCACTGGTTAGACGTGAAAGAGGATATATATATTACAATAAATTGGGTTAATAACCTTAGCACTTGAAGTAACGTCATCAGTGCCCACGGCACCAGATAGTGCTCCTGTAATTGTATATCTTCTGATTTCCCTTTTAGAAATTATATTAATTTATGAACAGAGTACGTGTCATATTCATTCCTTATCTTGGTTAATGATTTTTGTTATTCTAAAGGGTGTACTCATACTTTTCTGCTCATAGTTCTGCATAATATTAGCAATTGCGTAGGACGCGCACAAGGAAAGATATGCTAAAATTCCAAAGACTTTAGACTTTGTAAATTTGCAATAACCCTGGCATTCCAACTATGCTAATCTATATAAATATATATATATATATATAATATATATATATATATATATATATATATAGTATATGATATATATATTAGCATAGTTGGAATGCCAGGGTTAATGCAAATATATATATATATATATATATAATGTATATATATATATATAGTTTTTATATAATATATATGGTATTTATATATATTAGCATAGTTTTGGAATGCCAGGGAGGGTTAATGCAAATTTACAAAGTCCTAAAGTCATGGAATTTTAGCATAATCTTTCCTTGTGCGCGTCCTACGCAATTGCTAATAGTTATGCAGACTATGAGCAGAAAAGTAAGAGTATACCCGTTAGAATAAAAATATCATTAACCAAGATAATGTCTTGATATTATATATATATATATATATATATATATATATATATATAATATATATATATATATATATATATATATTATTATATATATTAGCATAGTTGGAATGCCAGGGTTAATCAAAATTTACAAAGTCTAAAGTTTACAAAGGGCCTGGAATTTAGCATAATCTTTCCTTGTGCGCGTTCTATGCAATTGCTAATAGTATGCAGACTATGAGCAGAAAAGTAAGAGTACACCCTTTTAGAATAACCGAAATCATTAACCAAGATAAGGACATATGTATGTGTGTTGTTTTGTGTGTGTTTATGTGTGTCGTGTGTACGTTGTGTTATGTTTGCACATGTGAAGAAATGCAAAATGCTTATATTTCGAAAAAATAACGTTAAATGAATCTCAAATACCATTCGTCCTCCTTTTAACACAACAAAATCAGGTTAAACTGAAATAATATCGTAATGACACAAATAGCTTACACGTTTTCCATTCAGTTGACACGAAAGATTTTTAAGTTCAAACTTCGATAAACCCGTCATATTTACATGATACCCTCGATACACCCACGGCAGAGCTTTCAAAGGTTCCCGGGTATCTGTTTTGAATAACAGATATCATATTATTTGGCATCATGCATATTTGAGGACGGTGTTTTGATGCAGGAGACTACGCATCAACATGAAAATCACACTGACATCAACGCTGCAGTTTTTTTGGAAAATAAATCAGTGTGCATAAACAAACGACTTCGTTTACGCAACTTACCCACTTAACATCTTTTCACACTTACAGTTTAGTCGTCCTCATGGTCAATGGCATAAAACATTTCAACTAACTTTCCCACACCTAATGATATGGAAATTTGCCAATCTTCAAATATTTATAGAAAGGGAAAGGCAATAGAAATCAACAATAATTACACTGACACCCGGACAAGGAACGATTTCCATGTATGACATGAAGAGTCAGCGTTAGTTCTGGAAATATAGAAGACAGAGCTAAAAGGAATCATTTCCTTTTATGATAAATTGCTTGTTTGACAGAGTACGCGGTATGAAAACAGATATAGACAACACTACAGACATGACTTCCACTTTATTGTGAAGGGAATGCCTGGTATGTGAACTTTCAAGTAATGGCCTCAATAGGAACTTCAAGAATCACGATTCGATCTTAAGCGAACTTCTGTCAGAAGAAAGATACCATAACCTACCCTAAATGTTAGTAACCCACATAGAGCAGATTCATAATTACTACAGTTAGTAGGTATACAGGCTATGAGGGGCAACAGTACCTATTCGAACAATTTGCGTTGCAATCGGTGATAATTACAAAACGAAAGTCGTTTAAAGTTAAATAACTACAACAAGTAAATTACTAATACAAGAAATCAAAGGAGTCTCAACATTGGAATACACAACATTAAACACTCACGGCATAACAATAATAATGTAAATGCGACATATGAATTTATCAGCACATATAGATCAAAATTGACTAAACTATATCTATGAATAACACCTAATAATATTCATGCTCATAATTAAATCAATTTGTTTAAGTTAAATTTTGTAAATGTGGAGGAAAATTACATTTATGTGCTTTAACCGTAACCGGTGGACTAAAAGAACTATCCAGCAATATTTTTCACCACATTGAGATCTTTGTTTTTGCACAGTAGCCCAAAACACAAGTTTTAGTATATTTTATTTTATTTTGTGTATTTTATTTTATTATATCACATTCTATTTTTTATCTGTTTTATTGGTCAGTAATATTCTTACGACCTTGGATGCATGAACAGTAACGTAAAAGAATAGTTTTTGTTTTTCTTTTTTTAGCAGGAGCAGTCAACGGGTCTTTAACAAATAAAATTATACTTGTTGGTTAATACTGTAAGAAAATGGTTGATACATAAGGTTATGAATGAATATTTAGAACGAACAGGTAACTAATTGCATAAAAAAAGATCGTAGAAAAAAACAAAATATAAAAATACTTTTATTTACATAATTTCTGATTTACGACCAACCAATAAAAACTTTTTGCAAGGGGTGAGAGAGAACTTGCATATACATCATGTTCAAATATTGTTTCTGCAGTGTAATGTAACCTCAAATCACAC
>NC_061107.1:125326465-125353965 GCF_015104395.2 Macrobrachium nipponense
TGAAACCGATCCCTGGTATTTCGAACTATCCAGGGCAGGGGAGTTAAGTAAAATTTGCCAGGTAAAACCTCAGGTACGTAGTACTTAAGTTCCAACGTCTTTTGTGACCCTTGCTTCTGAGTATTTATATATATATATATATATATATATATATATATATATATATATATATATATATATATATATATATATATATATATATATATTTACATATATATATATATATATATATATATATATATATATATATATATATATATATATATATATATATATATATATATGTATGTATATATGTATGTATGTATGTATGTATGTATGTGTGTGCGTGCTGCGTGTACAAAGTATGTCTCTTAGCTGCTCTAAATATAGACTTTTTCGGTTATTTATGGTTCTATTCTTTACAGAATGGGGTGAAACTGATAAGCAATAAAAAACGACATCATAAAATACAATCCAAGCAATAAAAATCAAATGTCGCACTCGCTCCATCCGTTTGACACAGTAGATGGCATGCCTGTCCCGCCTTTGATAACCTCATCGTAAATCGTTTTACTACACATTTATTATTGTTATCATGGAGGCGGCTTTATTGTTATCATTTCTTTCCTTCAGTGACTAAATCAACATGAAAGACGAAAGTAATGATTTAATGATTCGAGAATCCTGCACAAAGAGAACTGGAATGATATAACCAACAAACAGTGCGACGTCTGTCACGGCAGCTTATACATCAAATGATGATAAAATACGTAAGTACGAATAAAACGAAGGAGTTGCTCGATTATTAGTTTTACCCAAATCATTATTACTTCTCGCTAAAAATTATGTGAAGAATATCAATCTATTGTTCTTGCAACGCAGCACAATGATTACGCCTCATATTTTCCCATTTAAATTTCATCATTAATTAGTGATCTGATGTTATTTTTCTTTGTTATCTATCTCACTAAACCCTAAACTTGTTTCCAAAGAAAACCTCTTTACAATAATTTAATCTCTGATGGAAGACACTAAGCAGCTCTCCTCAAAACACAGTGTTACTATTGAGCGTAAATTCAATGAAACTAGAAATATCTGTTTGCTCATCCAAGACATTTACTTACATAATTCTTTTGCAAATTAAGGTTGTCATTTCAAAAACAAACAGCATTTCGTTGGTTTTTTTTTAATAATTCATCACAGCACGAAATAAAAAGGATCTGGCAAATGTCATAACATTGTTCTTATTTCCAAATTTCTTTGATAAATGGAGCGTCAACAGGCAATGAAATAAATTAATCTTAATATATTCCTCACAAGGACGAATCAATTTACTAAGGCTTTTCCTGCCTCTAAATAATTGCATTAGTTTCTCGTGATTTCAACAAATTGACCAACATTTTTTACTACTTTCATATTAGTGTTTTTATCAACCACTTGAATGTAAGACACAAAAGGGGAATAATCAAAGTAATAAGAAACATGTCTTAATTTCTTTACTTCACAGACTACCCACATGCAACATTTGACTTAAATGTTGCATTCAGGTAGTGTATACTTATTATGAACGCAGGCCTTAGTTCAGATATTTAGTTTTTTTGCGTTTTTTAACCTATCGAGGTATTATTTTCTCGCCATACACGTGAACACTGAAACTATACGAATATTTTGCTTCAGGAACTGAAAACACCTTACTATTTCAAATCTTTTACAATTTAAAGAAAGATGTGGCATAATAAGGCGATATCAATTCCTAATAAAAAAAATTTTGTACTATAACCTTTGTGTTCTAACGATGATAGTTATATATACGAAGAAAAATATATAGTTGAAAAATTAAAGTAATTGAAATAACTGAACTAAAGCCTTTATCATTTATAATAACTACTAACGGGAGGCTTGTTGTGCAAGTGCGTAATCACATTAAAAACATAAATAAAATGGTGCGAGACATTTTTCATGAAAAGCCATGCATTTTACAAGTCAGACAGAATCTATTTCGAAATGTCCAGAACTTCAAGAGGCTTGGATATGATTGTCACAAGTGACGGGAGGTATTAGTGATTCATACTTGATTTTGAAAGACCGTTTCTTGTTACGAATATGTAAAAAACGACCACTGAACTCTTAGAAACAGAATATGCGAGAATTTATTTGGCACCTTTTAAAAAAACACGGAAATTGAAAAATGATAAGATACGGTAAAGAACGAAGATATACGTACCATGTATGTTCAATGGACACGAAATAATTACGTAATACACTAAATTAAACCTACAAATGCTATTCTATATAGTTCATTTACCTTATGTACTTCAGTTTTAATAACTTCACTCGCAGATATCCGGCTGTGTTTATTGGTGTTCGAAATTAGAGTAAATACATAATTAATTCGTAACGTTCCACTAGTCAAAAAATTGCGATATAGATTGTTCTGAATTAATATGTGACTTCATTGAGGGTTTGCATTCCCATCGAACTAATATTGATAATAATAATAACAATAATGAAAACTAAAGAATATTTTGAAATTGCTAATGCAATTTCATTAACTCCATTAATTTTTACTTGCAAATGAGAAAGATCAGGAAACATTCATCCAGAATTAGGTAGGTTTTGGTTGGGTTTCTGTTTACCCCGTCGAAGTAGTCACAGTGTTTGGTCATTTGTTGTTTACCAATAAATACATTCCAAATGTATACACTATCATAACACCGGATCACAAGGAAACAGGGAAGGACTGTTTGCTTATCATTCCATTAGTTCAGACGCATACGTGTCTTCAACAAACATCAAAATTGTTTGCCATGAAAGGCTGATCTGAAGTCATTGGAAATTTGTTATCTAAAAAGCTAAATTAAAAATAAGGCTTCATTAAGAATACTCTGTCATTTCAAAATTGTATAAAAACTCTTCATGAAAGTTAGGTTAGGGTATATTAAGTTTAGCTTATGAAGCCAAGCACTGGAGCACTCTTAGCCATTCAGCGCTTATATTAAGGCAATGAAAAGAAAGAGAAAGAGTAGGGAGGGTTGGACAACAAGATAAAGAGGTCCAGAATATAAAAATGTTGAAGTACAAGGATGAAAAGGTGGAACTGGGAGAAAGCCCCATAGTTAGACTAAGAATAATAGAGAGGTTGAATAGCAAGATTAAAGGAAGAAAGCTGAAAAGGAGGAAAAGTAAGAGACCAATGAGTGGATGCAGCCAGGGGCCGAAAGGACGCTGTCATCACACTTTAGTAACGCCTACGGTACACCACGTGAGGATCACTGACAGCCGTACCACCATGCGGGATAGCTCCTTCTGAAATCCTGGCAGCTATCAAGACTCTTCTTTTCAAGTCTGTACTTAGTTTGTTATTAATGTAAATTCCGTTGATTCCTTAATCTTCAAACATTATTATCAAAGAAAAATACTTATAAAAAAGTAATATGTCTGTTTTGGCCTTATTGTTGATCTAAACACGCTTGCCAAATCTATATACCAATGAACATGTAAAAGTAATACTATAACAACTTTCCCTGTCTCCCGGGTAATCTCATTATGCAAAGAAATATATTAAAGATAAGCACTAGAGGCGGTTCTTCATGCACGTGTTTAGGGTCCGATGTAGGGCAAATTAACTTGAGTATACAAAGTCTGTTTCAAGCGGCTTAGTGACCCAACACTATCACAGATTTTGATGTTTATAGTTTCACCCCTAGCATGCATTGGATGATTAAAACACACGCAGTTCGAAGTGCATAATCAATTATCAGTAGAAACTGCTGATAGTATAATCTAAATACATCAATATCAATAAGAATTAACGAAACAGTAAAAGCTATCAAAGACATTTTGACGCAAATTAATGTGATCTTTCTCTTTCCATCTCTATGAAAAGAAAATGATCAAAGACCCTAATTTTTCAGCTGTGTGAAATACTAGGAAGAAGGTTTTGCATTATAAAAACACAAACAAAAGTACCAACAAAAGTAGATTTTGTTTTATTTGTTCGAGGAAGCGTTCTGCTAGAGAATTTCCATCAAAATTCCATTCATACAAAGTGACATTTTGTACAGAGCCTGCCTTCAAGTGATGAAATCAAAATGAAACATTTCCCACTTCTTGCTACACAGTGAAAAATAACTTCAGTTGTCAGAGAAGATGATATTTTCTGTTCAGAAACTGACAAAGAAAATAGCTGAAAGGCAAAAATCATCCACAAATGAATCTTTATTGTATAGACGCGCGTGAAGCAGTCGCATGCGCATATGTATCAAACACAAAACAAACAAAAGAAGTCGAGCCTCATATAATAAAGCTTCGTAACAGCCTTGTTTTTGTTTTCGAGATAAAAAGAAAAGCACTTCTTTGATGTGTAGTAAACCGGTCTTCCACTCTTCACTAAAAATATACTTCAGTGAATATTTCAACATTGCATTTTCCCCTTTTAGGACCCTAGTGGATTGATGCGGAATGAATGAATGAAATACTTTAATATTCAGTATCTAAAGAGGATTGAAATATTGGGAGACCTACAGCTTACAAACTTTACGAACGTTTCCCTTAAAATATTCAAGTTCGGAAAAAATCTGAAATGTATCGTCATTATGATATACGTCCGTCCATCTGTAAGCGTTTCGAAACGGGATGCAATTCATTCTTCTGTTTATATCAGTCTCAATGAACTCTGAATAATGTGCGCACATTCCTACAAACAGATAATAAAAGTAGCGAGGTGAATGTTTTACCTCCCAGTTATTTAGATTAAAGAACTATTGACTGAAGTATGCAATAGATGAAAGAATATCATTCTATAAAAGGTCAAATCTAAAGCGTTTAAAGCAGAAAGGATCATTCCATTGTAAAAGATGTATCGGTGTCCACACAAGGGAGACATAAACATTTATATATAAAAGATATAATTATGAACTACATTACACGTCTTTATGTCAAAAGCGCACATATCAAACAATTCCCGTAAAGGATAATTAGCGACAAAAGGCTTAAGTAGTCTCGTAGATTATTATCATAAAAAGGCGTTCATATACGAAAAGTTGATTTCATTCTCTAGCTTTGTGGTCTTGCATGAAACTGTGTCAAAGGAAACCTCGTATATATATATATATATATATATATATATATATATATATATATATATATATATATATATATATTATATATCTATATATCTATCTATCGTATACTATATTAATTATATATACGATATATATATATATATACTATATTATATATATATATATATATATATATATCGATATATATGTATAATATCTATCTATATATCGATATATATATATATATTATATATACTATATATATATATATATATATGTTACATAAAAGAGGGTTTTGCTAAGATAATATGAGTAATAATATAAAATGTGATATGCTATGACGTTTCTTGGAATGTAGAGAAGTCAGCAGCTTAACTTCCCTAGAGACAGTGTTCGAGTGAGGAGCTTGGGAATGCTGATGTGTCTTTTTGCTGTCTTAGCAAATCAGTGCCTCGTCCTGTTGCTATGAGCGCTTGATATAGAGGTGCCTTTGAAACTAGATACAAGCAATTCATGGGCGTGAACATTGTGGACAATGGGTGTGAGTTTGTGTGTACGTGCGAGCCTTTTTCCTACATAATGAGATGTAGTATTACCATGAAGGGGAGATCTGTGCAAGAGAGGTAGAGCCAGGATGGCTTCTGCGAACAGTATCTTTATTATGGTGTTGTGCAAATTGTATTGAATGGGTAAGTGTATTTATTTTATTTTGGCCAAAGTGTGGCTGGATTGTATTTGAATATTTATTTCAGAGATGTTCTGTTTCATATGATCTTTGATTATACTCTTATGCTTACTGGGGTGTGCTCCTGTTTTCTAACAGGCAATTCTGGACAAGGGGAATTGTTCTGGACAAGAGGAATTGTTCTGGAGAAATGGGAACTGACTTAATTGCTATGGTATACTGTATTATGACTTGCCTAGTTTTAACATTTCATTTAATCATTATGTTAAGAAAACCTGAGGTTAGCAGTTAATACTTTGCTTTTAAATAAATGCATGTTTTTGTAAGTTCCGTGTCTAATTTGATGACCTTAGATAATGGAGCGGGGAGGTGTATCGAGAGAGAGAGAGAGAGAGAGAGAGAGAGAGAAAGATGGATGGAGAGAGAGAGAGAGAGAGAGAGAGGGTTGTTGGAAATCTAGAGAGAGAGAGAGAGAGAATATGTTACCAGTTGCCTGCCGCTCTTGGTCCATCGCTACCTTCTAAAATATTATAACGAGATTTTATCATCTCGTTTTAGGTGGCAGCGATTTTTTGAACTGTATTACGCCTTTTGTGAGATTAATGGCAGCTTAGAGAGGCTGTTTGAGAGTCTGGTTGTGAGACTGTGTTAGGTTTTCAGTTAATAAGTGACAGAGGATAGGAATTATTCAGCCGTCGTTCTGGTACTGGGAGGGAAATTTTCAACTAGCATCAGCATGTTCGTCTGTCGCGAGACATTGCAAGCAATGAGTTACTCAGTTGGGCTTTGTGAGTGCGTGTTGCAAAGTGTCTTTCTCGTTCGAGTGCCGAGTTGTTCCTACACAAGCGAGTATGTGTGTATTAGCATGTTTTGCGCGAGGCGACCGGGTCTTCTCTCAGTGAGGAAGTGAGTGTTACATTATTTTTTTTGCCTTTGTGTATGAATCCTTTTTTGAGTTAAAGAATCAGTTCAGATTACCATTTTTTTCTCATAGGAGCAGAACTTGATGTGTTTTTTTCTTGGTACATGTTAAAGGAGACACATTCGTCTTGGTTTTGACACATATGTATATGTGTGAAGATTTTTCATACAGGCAGTTCAGTTCTTGGGGATGCTTGGATTGTATTTTTTTGGCCCTCGGAGACAGCGGCCGCTCATGCATACGCACTCAGCGTGTTTTTTGAAGAGACAGCGAAAAGGAGGCTAGTGTCTTTTGATGGGGAATGCTTAAGGGGGGGTGTTTGAACTTCTTTTTTTTTTTCTTTGTGCTGGGGTAATGGGAGCGAGTATGGCCTTGATAGAAAATTTCATTGCCATGCTCTTGAGTCCTTGATGACATAGTTCATTGCCACATCAGCTGATAGCCACGAGGGATGATATGACATGCCCATAGGGTTTCTTTTTAGAAAGATTTTTTTTTCTTTTGTGTGATGAGAAAATGAATATAAGTGGTGCAAGTTTTCCTTATACTTTGGAGAATGCTTTTACGCAATGATAGAGGGCATGTTTATAACTGGGGATGCAGATATTAATTTATAATGGGGATATGTTTGGGATATGGAGACTATTTTAAAATGGTGCCGCTAAATGGTAATGATTGGTGTTGTACATGGTGATGTCAAATGGTGATGCCACTGGTGATAAATGGGTGCCTAGTGATGCTAATGGAGATTATTTGCAAGTGCTGATATTGGAGTTATGGGGAAATAGCAATATTAATGCTTTTACTGGTGTTACTTGAGATATTTTATGGAGAATTATTATGGAGAATTACTACAGAGAATTGTATACAGGGAGATATTTAAAGTGGAATTTTTATGGAGAATTATCATGGAGGATTATTTTCATTACTGGGGATATTTATGGGGATTCTATTAGAGTTCATGGTGGTAATAATTTTTGGTGAATGTGACAATGATTTATAGGTGGTGATAGCAATTTTGGTGAATTTTGGTGATACTAGCGAGTACTGATAGTTGATGATTCTGATACTTAATACTGGTAATACTGGCGAGTTCTGATATTGGTGTTATTTCTGATACTAACAATTGGGGTTGGTATACTGATAATAAGGGTGGTGATGTTTTGTGAATATGGGAGGTACTAACCACAAATTCAGTTTTCCTTTTTTTATGAGTTCAGCAGATAATTGCTTGAAGTCTACGTGAGTCACAGATGTTACAGGTGTCACGGAATAGTTATCAGGCCATTAGTTTTTCTTTTTCCCTTTTTTGGACGTTAGCCATCGCTGACGTAAGTTTTTTTTATCATGGGCGAATTTGAATTTATTTTTCTCTCTTGAAATCTTTGTTCGGGAATGTGTTTATAATTTCAGCTGTTTGATGCTGCAGAGAGATTTATGGGAGAATTTTTGCATTTTTTGAATGTATACATAATGGCACTATATTTTTTCTCTGGATATTTGTGTTCCGGAAATTGTTGGCTTTTGTGTGTATGTGTGTGTGTATGTATAACGGACAATGACCTCTAACTCCTCGATCTTTCACTCTTTATGAATACATTTGTCAATAAAAAGCCTAATATCCAACTGGAAGAATACGAAGAAATTCTGACATCCATAGCAAGATTTGAAACCGCATCAGAAGTATCAGAACGAGGTCAAGTGACCGACCTGACCACGAGATATTCCGGGTTCAGTTCCGAGTCTTGCTCCGGATCTTAGGATTTGCAGTGACAAGTTCGTCCAAAAAGCGTGAATAAATCGGGCAGTTAATAAATCCAGCTCTTTCTCAAGTGGTACAACAGTAAAATTCTTGCGAAAACAATGAAAAACTGTATCTAAACAGATTACTATGTTAATATAAAATGTTATCATATCAACATTCATCTCTCATTCTTTAATAGTTTAGCTTCCAACGAATCTGGTAGATAGACATACTTCGGTGTCATTCTTGCGCTCTTTTTCTCTCTATTAAATTCTTTCTCACTTTCTCTCCGTTTCCTGTTCTTCCTAAAAACCTCTCTCTCTCTCTCTCTCTCTCTCTCTCTCTCTCTCTCTCTCTCTCTCTCTCTCTCATACACGTAGTTCCTGTTGCAAGAAATCGATTAAACCTGAACTAAAAATCAAAGGGGGAATGAAAGGAAGGAAATGTTTTTGAAGTGTCATTCCCGCAACGAAGACTTCACCAATCAATCAACTTTCTAATAAAGGAAATCTTTCGATGACAGATTTAGATATATTAGCAATTACTATTGTTAGAAAAAAAAAAAAAGAGAGAGGGAAAAAACGGTGATTTTGGTCCCTGACAAAGCAATTGTGATCGTAAATTAGTAGACGTTTAATTTCCTTCATATTCTTTATCAGTAATGAATTATCGCTTCTGTTCTTGTATTTGAACACATTTTTAATTACCATAATGGGTTCACAGTTGCCATAGAAGAAAGCTTTTATTTTCTTTGTCTCTTTTTTTTTTCAGGTCTTAAGCCGAAATGTTCTCTTGGCATCTCCCAAATGTTGGTTGAATCTTCCCTCACCTCTCTCTCTCTCTCTCTCTCTCTCTCCTCTCTCTCTCTCTCTCTCTCCACACACACACACACATACTCACACACATACGCTTTTGAAATATATGGAGAACGTATACAAATTTTTGAAAAGCAAGATAAGAGCTGAATCTATTCCCCTTTACTCTTATCAAACTTTGGTTCTTTCAAAGTATTCGGGTATTCATGTTTACAAACAAATAAACATCCTAAGCTTCAAAATAACATAAATTTGTTTAACAAATTCGGAAATCACTCATATCTTCATATCACTACCAAATGCTAAACTATATTACTAAGGCTATGTTATTAATGGTGTGAAAAATACTGTATTAGTTTAAAATACTATTAGTGGTATTAGCGTGTAAAGAAGCAGTTACACTGAAGTATTAATACATTTATGATACACTACTATATTTTAGTTGCCAATATGTTACTCAAGTGGAAATGTTAATTTTTGCAGAATACTTCATAGGTTTATGTATAGAAACAGACATACATTATAGATATGCAATATATATATATATATATATATATATATATATATAGATATATTTATATATATATAACTATGTATATATATATATATATATATATATATATATATATATATATTATTCATCATACATAGTCCATGCATTTATTATAACGACTCTTGTGGTAACAGTGTGAAATGTTTTACAAATATGTTTTGAAGATTAGGAAAGTTTCTCTCTTTTCTAAGTGTGTATGTGTTCGTATATAGATATATAGACATCTATGCGTTTGTTAAGGAAGCTCTATATTTGTGTTTAGATTTAAAATATAGCCCAAAATGTTATATCTCTCTCTCTCTCTCTTCTCTCTCTCTCTCTCTCTCTCTCTCTCTATATATATATATATAGTATATATATATATATATATATATAGATAGATAGATAGATAGATAGATAGATAGATAGATAGATAGATAGATAGATATACAGGCATGAGCATCAATTTCATAATCAAATAAAGTCGGGACTCGATGGACAAAAACAAATTTGAAACATCAGTTCATCAACGATACGAATGTTATTTTTCCATAATAATCTGCGAGAGCTCGACCTCTGACATTCGGGATGTTGTTAGCTTTGCTTTTATTTCTTACGCAACGATGCTTCTGATTTCAGTCCACCTCCCACACTGAAGCTTTTATTTTCTCGTGCTTGGCAGAAATACCTCAAAACTTATATGTCAATGACTCCCCATAGCGATCTATTCAATAAAGTTTTGATAATTGATATTTCATCAATATAATCTTGGGAGTGTGCGAA
This sequence comes from Macrobrachium nipponense, assembly GCF_015104395.2. Lineage (NCBI taxonomy): Eukaryota > Metazoa > Arthropoda > Malacostraca > Decapoda > Palaemonidae > Macrobrachium > Macrobrachium nipponense. Next base: position 125,336,992 of record NC_061107.1, read on the forward strand.
AGTCGGACGATCGAGAAATACTGGTCACGTAGTACAAGGAATATGTACAAATGAGGACACGCGATGTGCAAGAGATCTGAAAAGTAAAACTAGTTGGTTCTCCATTTAGTTTTGATCTCCTTGTGAGGTAAGATTTTATGTGAGTGCAAATGATCTCAGTTAAAATATATGGAACCTAAAGTTGGCCTAAGTACCAGACCTCCTCTTCTAGAAAATAAAGTTGCAAAATTGTCTGTCATCACCTGAAAATCTGGCACACTTATAACACAGGATTTTATCTTTTAATTCGGTCATACTCAGATATCCTGCTGTACTGCTTTTGACAGGGAATCACTTCCTGAGGATCTGAGATTTGAGGCCTCGAGAACTCGCGTTTCCTCTCCGTGCTCAGTTGAAGTGGGAACTTCTCAGTCCAATTATCTCTGGAATTTTCTTTCTTTTTCTAAGACGATTCATTTTATTGTAGAAGCTGTCTCTTATAACAAGTGTTTTTTTATCATAATCATTATCCCATTTTAGCTGACTTTGGTGTATAATTCGGTTATTAGAATAAGTGAGAGTATTGAATGGTATATCACCCCAGCAGAAATTCTGACTAGAAAGAGCAACAAACATCCTTGTCGTACAATTATCATTATAAACAATAACAACACTGAGAATAATAAAAATGATAATAATAATCGATTTAATAAATGTTTATGGAATCAGACGTATGTATGAAAGAACAACGATTCATACGGTTCCTAACTAACCTTTCATAATTTTGTTTTATTCTGATATGATGGTCGTGTCAGCTGAAAGAAAGTATTGATGAAAACAAAACCAAGGGAAAAAGAATAATAACTCAGAAATTATATAAAAATAATCACTAGCACAGAACACGTTTTAATGAAAATGGAGTCATTTGATTTTCATCATTACATTTAACTATGTACTGAAATGAAAAGAAGGGTAATGAATGGTCAAAGAATACAAGAACGTTGGGCAAAATATACCAGTAGCGGCAGTAATTAAACTAAAGATGTCCTTCTGTAAGAACGTAATTGCCATTACGGAAGACACAAGCTCTCTCTCTCTCTCTCTCTCTCTCTCTCTCTCTCTCTTTCTTTGATTAGCTATATCGTCTATCAAATCTTGAAAGACTGCTCCCAAGCAGTTCCATTACGCTTTAACGGTGACCTCTCCTGAAAAAAGAGACTCCCGAGATATTTTTGGGTTATCTATCAATCCTTTCCTTCCAAGAAGCACTCTCCTTTAAAGGTCATCCATCATCTCTCTCTCTCTCTCTCTCTCTCTCTCTCTCTCTCTCTCTCGTGCTGAGGTAATACAAGATTTGAGAAAAGATACAAGAATTTTTTGTTCAACATGTCTATCATGGATAGACAATGTTATTAAATCAGATTGAATGTACAAATAGTTGAGGATGAAGAAGAAGAGAGAGGAAGGAAGAAGAAAAAGAAGAAGAGGAAAACGGAAGAGAAGTAAACAAAAATGAAATGACAGAAAAAAATAAGGAAAACAAAGAACAAGATAAAAGTATGGATGCAGAGATACTCATTGATACTACATATGAGGCAATAAAGCAGCATACCTACGAAGAAATAAATTAACGATATGACAACAGAAAAGCAAATCCCGAAGAGGCTCTACCCAGATCTATACAATTGACGGAAAGAGGAAAAAATAGACAAGAAAGACAAAATCTGCAACCTTTTGAAAAAGAGGGAATTGCAGATTTGGAGAAAGATGTTACTACAAACATCCTAAGATATGTCAAAACTATGAAAAAATAATATGGTAAATGTGCATACTTAGATGGATATGGGGATGATTGCAGAGATCTGCAATCCAAAAAAATATGGTTAAAAAACCTAAAAGAAGGAAAAGGATTGTAAGTTCGACAAAAAATGCAAATTATGATGCCCCTGTAAGCCATGAATCATAATCAAATTAAATAACCAACCAAGTAATTAAAATCCACCAAAATAAGAAACGAAACAATAAAAAAGAGAGAAATCAAGAATATCAGTGGTAAAAGAGAAAAAAGCAAACCACCAATGAGTATAATGCAGAGGTTGTCCCAGCAAAAAATTTCAAAGCATACAGCTCCGAAATTCTACTCCAAGAGATAATAACTGTATTTATTATGCAAGAGGATATTGCAGAAAGGAAACGGAGAAAATTGCAGATTCAGACACAAAATGAATAATTATGATGAAGGAAGATCAAATATTATGGAAAAGTTGGATTTTTTAATGTCAGAATTTCTGGAAATGAAAAAAAAGAACAACATACCAGAAACAGGAAAGAGACATGGGAAAATCCTTATTACTACCAGTATTAAATGAAGGAGAAAACACGCAAACCATCATAGTGATGAATGCGCAGGGTTTAGTTACGAGTAACTCAAAAAAAGAAAAGAAAAATAGAGTACTTAGAAGAAACTAACCCAAAATGAAAAGAAAATAGATATAATGAATATAAGTGAAACTGGTATTCCCAAGAGACTGGGAATGATGATCAAATAAAAGGGTTCCAAACTTATAGATCAGATAGAAAAAATAGGAATCAAGGGGAACCGCAATATATGGGAAAGACAAAAAAAACAAGAAAAATATATGAGAAATATAGTAACTCAGAATGTGAACTAATAGCGGTAGAATTTGAATCTGAAAAATTGATGATCATAGTATATAGACCTCCTAATACTAAAGAGTTTGACTTAATAATTGAAAAATTGGATGATATATGTAGAAATCACAAGGACTGGACTATTCTCCTATCTGGTGACTTCAACTTTCCTTTCGTAGAATGGAAAGAACGAATAGGAGATTGTGGTTGTACTTATACATATAAAAAAGAGAGTAATAGTAGTGCAGAAGATAAGAGGCAATTTGAAAAGCTATTAGATATGCTACTAGAATACAACATTCAACAAATAAATCACCTGCCAACAAGAAAGGAAAATATTTAGACTAGTATTTGTGAACGAGATGAATTATGTTAAAGAAATAATAGTTTATAATGCGAATATTTCAGACCATAATGTCATAGAATTAACAGTTCATTCCAAAGCAAGTGAAAATAGAGATAAGCAAGAAATGAAAAAGTGGGAAGGATATGGAAAATACAACTTCTACAGTAAAAATATAAAATGGTCAGAAATTAATGAATAATTAAACAAAGATTGGGATAACATTTTCGTAAGTGATGACATAAGGGTAAATACGGAGATATTATATAAAATATTGGAGAAAATAGTGGAAAAAATAATAAACCCATATACCGAAGAAGAAAAGTAACATCATTCATGCATACCAAGAGACAGAAGGATCTTGTTCCAGAAAATCAGAAAGTGGAAAAAAGGAAAAATCTTCGCAAAAGAAAAAAATGCATGGAAAGTTATAGAACTAAAAGTAAGATAGAAAATGCAGAACAAAAGATTATACAATCAAAAGAAAATGAAAAACGGGACTTGGAAGAAAAAACCCTATTAAATATCAAGCAAAACCCCAAGCTATTATACTCATATGCGAAGAGATGAATAAAAGAAAGAAGTATCTGAAATAGGCCCTCTGAGAATTGAAGGGAGATTAACGAATGAAAAAAAGGAAATTTGCAACAATACTGCAGAACGATATAAGAGAGAATTCACCCCTAGAATAGATAATGAAGATAATGATATAGAAGTAAGGGATGAAAATAGTGAATATTTAGCTGACATAGATATTAATGAAGCTGATATTGTGCAGGCTATTATGAATTAAATGGAGCTGCTGCAGGGCCTGATGGAATTCCTGCTATTTGTTAAAGAAAGTAGTTCATTCTATCGCAAAGCCACTTGCAATATTAATTAAGACAAAGTGTAGATACAGGCAAGATGTATGAGACACAAATTAGCATATATTACCCCTACTTTCAAAAGTGGATCAAGACTAGAGGCAAGTAATTATAGCCTGTGAGTCTAACATCACTATTATGAAAGTGTATGAAAGGGTAATGAAGAAAATATTATGAACATTTAATAAAAAAATAATTTGTTTATAAGGACAACATGGTTTCGTACCCGGAAAAAGTACACAAACCCAACTGTTAGTCCACCGTGAGAACATATTCAAAAATATGAAAGCGGAAATGAACAGATGTGGTTTATTTAGACTTTTGCAAAAGATTTTGATAAGTAGACCATAATATATTAGCGAAGAAAATTAGAAAACACATATCGTGGATAAGTAGGAAGATGGTTAAAAGAATTTTTACACAACAGAAAACAGATAGTTATTGCAAACGACGAGAAATCGGATGAAGTCAGGTAATATCCGGTGTGCCGCAAGGTACGGTGTTAGCTGCAATACTGTTTGTTATTATGATTGAAGACATAGACAATAATGTGAAGGATTCGGTAGTGAGTATTTCGCAGATGACACAAGAATAAGTAGAGAAATTACTTGTGATGAAGATAGGAACGCTCTACAAAGAGACTTAACAAAGTATATGATTGGGCAGAGGTATAGGATGGTATTTAACTCTGATAAATTTGAATCAATAAACTTTATGGAGACAGAGAAAGAAAGCTATATGCATATAAGGGACCTAATAATGAGACAATCACAAATAAGGAAGCAGTAAAGACCTTGGTGTGATGATGAATAGGAACATGTTATGCAATGATCAATAGCAACTCTGTTGGCAAAATGTAAAGCAAAAATGGGAATGTTGTTACGGCACTTCTTCAAAACAAGAAAAGCTGAACACATGTTTATATGCTTTATAAAACTATATGTTGTAGTCCACTTGAATATTGCAATATGATATGGTACCCACACTATCAAAAGGATATTGCACAATAGAGATGTACAAAGGTCCTTTACAGCTAGAATAGAAGAAGTTAAGGACCTAGACTACTGGTAAAGACTACAATTCTTAAAATTATATAGTCTGAAAGGAGAAGAGAACGCTACATGATAATTCAGGCATGGACAGATAGAAGGAATAGCAGAAAATATCATGAACTAAAATATCAGAAAGAGCAAGCAGAGGTAGAATTAATAGTGCCCAAAACTATACCAGGAAAAATAAGGAAAGCACACAGGACATTAATCCACTACGCACCAGCATCGATAATGCAGCGTCTATTCATGCGTTGCCAGCTCATCTGAGGAATATATCAGGAGTGAGCGTAGATGTGTTTTAAGAATAAGCTCGACAAATATCTAAACTGCATCCCAGACCATCCAAGATTGGAAGATGCAAAATATACCGGAAGATGTACTAGCAACTCTCTGGTAGACATTAGAGGTGCCTCACACTGAGGGACTGGGGCAACCCGAACAGATGTAAGGTCTGTAAGGTAAGGTAAGGTCTCTCTGGAAATTCGCACCGTATACAAATGAATGAACCATTGACGTCTGTTTACATTAGTTAATAAGTATTACAAATAAGATATAATCCATCTGTCTATCTACCTATCTACCAATCTATATATGTATGTGTGTGTATGCGCACGCGCGCGTCTGTAGGTGAGCGTGAGCGTGTGTTATTGTACAATGAATGATAATAATTGCGCAAATTCCTCCTCGATGTTCGAATTGCTGCTCGTGCATAGTAAAATACTCGCCTCTTTGTTGCACATTATAAAGGATTTTGTTAAGTTACGGATCAGCAGTCTTAATATCTGGGATTTAAACTGTAGCTCACAATAGTGCCTTGTATGCGATAAATTTCAAAGGTATAATTCAGAGGAAAAAAAAAAACAACAAACATAGCAGAATGCTTTGCGAGAAAACAACAAATTGTAATCTATCTGTATCAATTATTTCTTGGGAAGAATATGTTCCGCACAGAAATGGAATCAATAATTATGGATATTCGTATTGTGTCAGTTCGAGCCGCTCCTATGAGATAATGCGAAATTTAAAATTTGATCACAGTTTATTAGATGAACATTTATTTCCAAAATATTTATACTTGAGGCAGATTTGATTTTGGCGCTTTCAGGTTTTCGTGAAGTTAAAAGAAATGAAGATGGTAATTGGTTGAGTCACAAAAAAATCAGATACAATGAGGCAAAGTAAGGAAGACGAATCAGAGGAAAAGTTTAGATTCCTCTCATGATTAAGAGATGGTAGATATTATGGGGCAATCATAGACATATGAAAGAAACAGATTCAGGAGGCAAAGCAATCATTTGAATGGATGTGGCATTGCAAAGCGTCAACACGATATACATTTCAACGCCGGGAGGAAAATAGTCAGACGAATGACCATTCACATGCCTTAAGGGTGAGGCCACACCAAACGCGGCGAGCGTGGAGGTTGGAGGGAAGAGGTTCCCGCGGCAGTTTGAATCATAGGTATCTTATGAGGGTGGCCAAACAAGACTAGCGGGACGGCTTGACCCTCTGCAGTTGCCGCCAGGCGATGTAACATGTTTTAAAATACCGCGGCGGTTCAGGCGTCTTCAACCGAAACAACCCCATTTTCTATATGATTAGGGAGGGACTATGTTACTTGAATGATTACTTCCCTTTATTGATTATATTGATAACTATGTTGTGAAGTTAGTTCCCGTATTAAGGAACTTTCATTTGTAACCTAGAAATTGTTTAAAGCATATTATCATTGTTAAGTAACTGATATTAGCATAGAAATGATTAAGTTTTAAGCGACTACATTTATTATCTATTCAGTAAAATATCGAGTTAATTATTCCATATCTGTAATGCATGCTTAAATTAGCAGTTATTTCAGCACCTCTCATTTGTGTACTTTCAGAATGCGTTCAATGAGTTCTGATATAGTCTAAATACTTTCCCAGGGGATGAGTTCATCACTGAATTTAAAAGTGAAATATAAGAAAACGGACCACACTACGTAAATAGACCTCCGACTTGACATGGTCACTAACGTGCAGATGAACTGGCAATCAGTTGCCGAAGTGTCACCTGTTCAGCGGTAGTGGCTACATAAGAATCATTTAATTAGGGAGGTGTTTCGGAAGAGAGCTTGGTGGGATCCCTGTGATCCATTACCATAAAAATTACCTTTTTTTCAAGAAATGGAAGAGGAGTAGAACGAGTGCCCTCAGATGTAGCCATCGGTGTCATGCATTCGACCCCCAAACACTTAAAGGTGCCAACTATTATGCACTCAGCCACTCAAATAATCCTTGTCCATCTGCATAGACTTGATAACTATACGAATCCTCAGTGCAGCAGTATCTCTTATTTATGAAATATTCGTGGTACTTTGTACTTTCTTTATTAATGTTAACAATGAAGCAAAACTGATTTTTCCTTGTGTTACGTTCTTTTATGTAGTTTCCATTAAACTATTTTGTTTTAAATACCGGCAAATCGTTTTATTTCAACATAATTCAGACAATAATCAATTATACGTCTTATATAATTTGCAATTAATTCTCGCTCTTTTGTTTTTCTAAGTATCTTTAAGGAAGTAACCCTATATGCTGTTAGTTTTGCAATAATGAAAAGTTAAAATCCACATTATCTTTTCAGTTCCCCTAAAGTAATAACTATATGGGAAGTAAAAAAATATATATATGGATTTTAACCTTTTATTATCACAAAATTCACTGCCAAGCAAAGAACCAAAAGACCGTTGGGTTATACGTACTCTATCGTCAAGTTTGACACTTACGATTTCTATTAAAGGCAATTTCCTATCCAAACGTTACTTTGCAAAGAAGTATATCTTTGACTGCTGAGAGTGACGCGCGGGAGGGAAGGAGGGAGGGTGGCGTTTCTGGTGTGGCCATGTGTAGTTTTGACGCTGCTCTCCCGCCCGAGACGTGCCTGCAACTCGACGCTCCCCGCGCCCGGTGTGGCCTTTTAAATGAGTCAAAAACTCCACAGAATACATCAACTCCATATTCATAATATAATTGCTCTTAAAAAGCGTCAGGCCACCTTAACGCATTCCTGGTATTGAGCAAAATATAATAGGCGAAATGTTTCAAAAGAGCAAAAACAATAGCCCTCCATTTCATGCAGACAAACAAGATTTTATTCATTAACTAAAATGTTTTCAATGGTACAAGTTGTGTTCACGTGAAAAGCTTTACATCAAAGAAACAATTTATTCAAATATTTTTCTTGACATGCTTCACTGACATTTTTAGCTCTGTAGTTCATAAACGTTTGATGAAATGGCGAATCTTTTTAGTTAACACTTCATATAAAATCAGATTGTTTCCGAGAAAAAGTATAGATAGGGTTTGGGAAAGATGGACATACGTTCTGTATAGCAAGGAACATCAGGTACTATCTATTATTAATTATCACGAAATAATTAGAAGTAGTAGCATTTATAATAGTATTAACTGAAGCCGTTATTTAACATACGTACACACAATATATATATATATATATATATATATATATATATATATATATATATTATATATCATATGTATATAATATATATATATATATATATATATATATATATATATATATTATATATCATATATGTAATATATATATATAATATATATATATATATATATATATATATATATATATATATATATATAAATATCTTAAGGCACTGGTTAGACGTGAAAGAGGATATATATATTACAATAAATTGGGTTAATAACCTTAGCACTTGAAGTAACATCATCAGTGCCACGGCACCAGATAGTGCTCCTGTAATTGTATATCTTCTGATTTCCCTTTTAGAAATTATATTAATTTATGAACAGAGTACGTGTCATATTCATTCCTTATCTTGGTTAATGATTTTTGTTATTCTAAAGGGTGTACTCTTACTTTTCTGCTCATAGTCTGCATAATATTAGCAATTGCGTAGGACGCGCACAAGGAAAGATTATGCTAAAATTCCAAGACTTTAGACTTTGTAAATTTGCAATAACCCTGGCATTCCAACTATGCTAATATATATATATACGTATATATATATATATATATATATATATATATATATAGCATAGTTGCAATGCCAGGGTTAATGCAAATTTACAAAGTCTAAAGTCCTGGAATTTAGCATAATCTTTCCTTGTGCGCGTTCTATGCAATTGCTAATAGTATGCAGACTATGAGCAGAAAAGTAAGAGTACACCCTTTTAGAATAACCGAAATCATTAACCAAGATAAGGACATATGTATGTGTGTATGTGTTTATGTGTGTCGTGTGTACGTGTGTTTATGTGTTTGAACATGTGAAGAAATGCAAATGCGTACATTTCGAAAATAACGTAAATGAATCTCAAATACCATTCGTCCTCCTTTTAACACAACAAAATCAGGTTAAACTGAAATAACATCGTAATGAACACAAATAGCTTACACGTTTTCCATTCAAGTTGACACGAAAGATTTTTAAGTTCAAACTTCGATAAACCCGTCATATTTACATGATGCCCTCGATACACCCACGGGCAGAGCTTTCAAAGGTTCCCGGGTATCTGTTTTGAATAACAGATATCATATTATTTGCATCATGCATATTTGAGGACGGTGTTTTGATGCAGGAGAAAAGACTACGCATCAACATGAAAATCACACTGACATCAACGCTGCAGCTTTTTGGAAAATAAAACAGTGTGCTGCTCCACAAACGACTTTGTTTATGCAACTTACCCACTTAACACCTTTTCACACGTGCGGGAGGAGATGAGGACTTACAGTTTAGTCGTCCTCATGGTCAATGGCCAAAAATATTTCAATTAACTTTCCCACACCTAATGATATGGAAATTTGCCAATCTTCAAATATTTATAGAAAGGGAAAGGCAACAGAAATCAACAATAATTACACTGACACTCGGGCAAGGAACGATTTCCATGTATGACATGAAGAGTCAGCGTTAGTTCTGGAAATATAGAAGACAGAGCTAAAAGGAATCATTTCCTTTTATGATAAATTGCTTGTTTGACAGTGTACGCGATATGAAAACAGATATAGACAAAACTACAGACATGACTTCCACTTTATTGTGAAGGCAATGCCTGGTATGTGAACTTTCAAGTAATGGCCTCAATACGAACTTCAAGAATCACGATTCGATCTTAAGCGAACTTCTGTCAGAAGAAAGATACCATAACCTACCCTAAATGTTAGTAACCCACATAGAGCAGATTCATAATTACTGCAGTTAGTAGGTATGAGGGGCAACAGTACCTATTTGAACAATTTGCGTTGCAATCGGTGATAATTACAAAACGAAAGTCGTTTAAAGTTAAATAACTACAACAAGTAAATTACTAATACAAGAAATCAAAGGAGTCTTAACATTGGAATACACAACATTAAGCACTCACGGCATAACAATAATAATGTAAATACGACCTATGAATTTATCAGCACATACAGATCAATATTGACTAAACTATATCTACGAATAACACCTAATAATATTCATGCTCATAATGAAATCCATTTGTTTAAGTTAAATTTTGTAAATGTGGAGGAAACTTACAATTATGTGCTTTAACCGTATCCGGTGAACTAAAAGAACTATCCAGCAATATTTTTCACCAAATTGAGAACTTTGTTTTTGCACAGTAGCCCAGGACACAAGTTTTAGTATATTTTATTTTATTTTGTGTATTTTATTTTATTATATCACATTCTATTTTTTATTGGTCAGTAATATTCTTACGACCTTGGATGCATGAACAGTAACGTAAAGGAATAGTTTTTGTTTTTCTTTTTTTAGAAGGAGCAGTCAACGGGTCCTTAACAAATAAAATTATACTTGTTGGTTGATACTGTAAGAAAGTGGTTGATACATAAGGTTATGAATGGATATTTAGAATGAACAGGTAACTAAATGCATAAAAAAAGATCGTAGAAAAAAAAACAAAATATAGAAATACTTTTATTTACATAATTTCTGATTTACGACCAACCAATAAAAACTTTTTGCAAGGGGTGGGAGATAACTTGCATACACATTATGTTCAAATATTGTTTCTGCAGTGTAATGTAACCTCAAATCACACTAAAACGTCAGGAATAAAAAAAGAGATCAATTTGCTCTGTTTTCTCTTCTCAAACAGCAATAAATGTGTGAGAAACGACGGAGGTCAAGCAAACCCTTCCCGGCGCGTATCGTTAATTAAAAGACCAGTTTGCCGCATCATTGATATCTCTATTCATGATGAAGCTCAGCGATGTTCTCATTACCACATGCAATCCTCACTTAAGGAGGAGGAAAATATATGCATCCCTTGGTTCATTAAAATAAACAAAATTGGTATTTTTATCGGTGAAATGGTAGTATTTTTTCTTTTATCCTGGTTTCATCATTTCACTACTATAACCAGTATAATTGCTACATGTATACTACTATTACTCCTTCTCAGCAAATGAATAATTAAAGTAACAGTATCATTAGTACCGTGCATAATAGTAGGAAAACATCAACATCATCATCTCCATACTGATACAAAAGAACCATCATATGGCAACGTTCGAGGTATCGCCCAAATATTTGTATGGTTTCTTATTAACGCCAGAGCAGCATTCACCTTAGCAAGCCTTCATATCGCCAGTCCGGATGAGAAGCCAGGGTAAATAGGCCGAAGGTTTCGATGGCGTCAACATCACACGATATCGAGAAACATGAAATGAAGACAGAGATTGGGAGTTTGAGGGAGAAAGACGCTCGGGGATAAAGAATCCGGTGAAATGTTCACGAATACGCAGCAATCATAAAACCCACCTCCGAAAAGGTTATAAAGATAGGATCATCCCTGTTATTCATTTCTGATAACTTCGAGTTCTTCGGTGTTTATCATCCACGCCAATCGTCTTGATAACTATAACCAGTTTTTTTGGGAAATTTCAGGAACAATCATCTCATAACACATACATACACCATCTTTTATTATTAGCATACCCGCTCTCTCTCTCTCTCTCTCTCTCTCTCTCTCTCTCTCTCTCTCTCTCTCTCTCTCCATGATTTCAATATGTCTCACTGACAAAATAATTACAGAGTGTATATTTCAATAACTAAAGCAACCTGAATATGATGTAATAACAATACTATTGCGGGTACAAGGACAATTTTCAAAAATTCTCCCAAGAAATAGAGCGCCGTAAACGATTTTTTTGTATCTAGAAAGTCAATTTCCCTTTACTTCCAGGTAAAATAGATAATGGTAGATACAAAAGGATCTGGCTTTTGCGTTTCTTACCGCCGTTAGAGAGAAACAACACGGGAGAGAGAGTGAGAGAGAGAGAGAGAGAGAGAGAGAGAGAGAGAGAGAGAGGGGGGGGGGGGTGAACAGAAGAGAAACCGTTCTACGACATTGGCTCAGACTTTCACATCGACGGCAGTGCTGCTATGCTAAGGACAGCATAGCCATTTTAATTCTGGTGGTTTAATGGCCCCTTCCATTAACAACAGCCTCGAAGATCTTCGAATCTGCGCATCCACATTAGTCATCAAAACCCCGGCTGAGTATTTATCGTCTTACATTATCCCAATGATAACATTTTAATGAAATACTAAAATGTTTCTGGTGCCGTATATCATATGAAGGTACAATGAGTATATTCAAGATTATATGAAAGTGAAACCCCTGCTATAAATCTCAGTTAACAAAGGTAAGACAATATCGGAAACAAAACTTTTCTACGTGGATTTTGATTCAGTAAAAGGAGAACCAAAATTGAATTCAGTGATTACCTCTGGTTTTCTTTTATTGCTGAAAGTTGTCATTTCCACCATCAAGATACTGACCCATGAACGTGACATTTCTATGAGCCTGAATCCATTATTCAGCAGTTTGCATATCTGAGTATAAGACATTTCAATCATTCCACAATCATTGGCCTTATGTAAATTTATTTTCAATTTCTAAGAGCGGTGTAGATAACGATAGGACAGCTCACACTCTATGGAACATCGACGAGACGACTCAAACAATGAGGAAGATTGTCGCATGAAAATCTAACATCATCTACAAATTTCAGTGCGGTTTTAGAAACTATCATTTGGGAATGCCAAAAAACGAGCATTATTTAAATCCAATCAGATAGAATAGAAGATACAGAATAAAGTAAAGAGATATAATAATATTAACAGTAGATATATAACTGGGATATTAGGAAAGCAACTGGGAACAATTTGAAACGGAATACTGGCCTTTACATAAGTAAGTTGAAACTCCAAAATACAAATCTAATAAGCAAAACATGCCTTAATAATGTGAACTGCGTCTTTATGAAGACAGGATTCTAACGTATTTCATATTTTACTTATTTTCTTTTCATTTCTTCGCTGAAGCAACCAAGCAAAACCCGACGATGAAGAACATCGAAATATTTTAGTTTAAATTAAGGTAGAATCTGCTCTCCTCGGCTTCATAGCTTCCTGGACAAAGTTAATAATGTTGGTATTTTTATTTTCATATCATCTTTTATTATTTTTCGTACTCATAGTAATTGAAATGTCATTTCTATCTTTTGAGAAATGAGGTAATATTTTCGTCCGGATTTATGATCAAAGCAGAAACTTCAGAATTGTTGAGGGATTAATTTATTTTACCTGGATGAAGTATCCAGCTTATAGCAATTCTATTATTGCTTTGGACAGGCCATTGCTCTTATAGACTTCGTTCTAAAAATATAAAAATCACAGCAGTGTCTTCAAACAGCAACTTTTAAACCGGATCATTGGTCAAAACCGGATTCAAACCTACAAATATCCGGAATACTTCCTCAGCTTGAAAAGCGAAATACAGACAAAACTCTTTCATCGGTCCCCTAATAATAAGATTGAAATTCTGCCTTCCACTAGTATCTATGTAAAAAAATTGAGGTATGTATGTGTGTGTGTGTGTGTGTGTGTGTATGTTACAACATTACTATGAAACGCATTGAAAAAATTTCAACAAAACTTGGTATACACATGACTTACTATCTGGAATAGAATAGTGTGGGGGTAAGAGATCACTAGCAGTAGCAGGGCACCAAAGGCGGTGAGGGTGGGAAGGGTTTCCTTGAAACGGGGATGGTTCTGCCCACAGACTTAGTAACTAAATAAACTATGGGTTTATCATACCTCATTTTGGTATACATATGATGTACTACCTTAAAAAGAATACTTTGGTTAGCAAGACATCACTGACAACAAAGGCGGTGAGACGGGAGTGACATGTACAAATAACCGAAAACAACGATATTAGTGTCTAAACCATAGTTCTTGAAGTCGCTGAGATGAATAGTGATACTCTCTAAGCCCTTTAAGCCCAAATTCAGCCCCTAGGAAGGGGTAGTGAAAAGGGGGTGAAATATAAAATGTAAAAAATGTTGGGCTATGTAATTGAAACAAGTAGCTATCTTAACAGGAAAGGGAGAGAGTGAAACAGTTTTTAACACATGACGATCTCAAATCCACTTGACAGTACTTAACAGACTGTCCCTGTGCCTTGTTGATTGTAATCGAGAATGCAAGTCTCACTGGAAATTGTAATCTGTAAAAGTTAAAAGGAGATCCGTCGGATACCACTCATTTCGACGGATATCCCTTTTAACTTGAAGAGATTGTAATTTCCTGTGAGACTTGCATTCTCGATCACAATCAACAAGGCGCAGGGACAGTCTATTGAGTACTGTGGAGCGGATTTGATATCGTCATGTTTTTCACACGGACACCTTTACGTTGCTTGCTCAAGGGTAAGTTCACCCAAGACATTATTTATTCTTGCTCCTCAAGGTGAAACTAAAAATGTTGCTCACAATCTAATTTTGAGCTAAAGTAGTAGGAAAGGAATCTAAGTGTCGAACCGGGAAAAATTCGTAACCCAATAATACCTTTACCAAAGTGTTCGGATAGGTCCCTAGTATTAGCAAAAAAAAAAAGAAAAAAAAAATCGCTACTTTTGGGGCCACTAGCTAGATTTTTAGAGGGCAAAACCCCCACGAAATCGCGATTTTCTTTTACTTTTTCGCGTTTTAATCGTAAACTATGCTTTCTACCGAGAACATTATTATATAGATAATTAAAGTAGATAACATTACCTTTCTAATGATCTATAATGATGTATACTTTGCTTGCTTTGTTAGTATACTACCTATGATTCAACAAAGGTTGATGTTAAAACCGTGAAAATGCATTTTTTCCGAATTTTGTCGTTTGAATTTTTAAATAGGCATTATCTGAAAAAATTTTCATTGCACTATTAAAAGATAACAAATGATATATATCTTAATCAATTTGTGAAGATAGTATGGTTCGAAAAGGGTTCCCAATTAAACTCCATATAGGAAGCGAATCTAAGTGTTGAACCATGGAACAATGTGTAACTAAACAATTCCTTCGTCATTATGCTCTGCTAGGTACCTAGTATTACCAAATAAAAAAAAAATAAAAAAGTCCAGGACCCCTAGTAAAAATTTTGGGGGGAAAAACCCCAACGAAATTGCATTTTTTTTTTTTTTTGCAATTTCGCGTTATACTGTTAAACTAAGTATTCTATCGAAAACACTGTTATATACGAACTTAAAGTAGATTCAATTATCTTTCTAAAGATATATGATGATGTATAATCTGTGGTATTAGTATAGAACCTGTTTCTCGACAAATGTTGATCTTAAAACCCTGAAAATGCATTTTTCAGAATTTTAATACCCATTCTCTAGAAACAGCTTCGCTGCACTATTAATATATAACATTGTCTCTACAGATTGTCCGTATAATGGTGTATAATAATGTATACTTTACTCAGTTTGTGAAGGTGGAACTGCACAGTTTTGAAAATGTCCCCAATGAAGTTCGCCTTCGATATATGAGATAAATAAAAAAAGTCAGCTGAAGAGTTTTATACTATTTCAGTCACAGATGATTGATTATAAAAGAAAAAATTTATTTTAAAGATTTAAGAATGAACGAAAAAAGGGGCTTTTAAGCTTATGTGTATATATATATATATATATATATATATATATATATATATATATATATATATATACACACATATATGTATATGTATATGAATATGTATGTGTGTGTGTGCGTGAACTCAAGAATTTCACGCTTCCTTCATCAAATAAGCTTAAAAGCCCCTTTTTTCGTTCATTCTTAAATCTTTAAAATAAATTTTTTCTTTTATAATCATCTGTGACTGAAATAGTATAAAACTCTCCAGCTGACTTTTCAGTTCCTCTCCCGACGGAGTCATTAATTACTGACTTATTTTTCAAGTCGTCTCCATTTGCATGGTTTCTGCTGAAGCCGTCGAAGTCTTCAGGAGGAGCCTTCAGTCGCTCCAAGTCCTTACGAAAGGAGGCTCCGCCAGGAATCTGAAAAAAACGCATCGAAGCCGAAATGAGGTTCTGCGGAATCCCTGTAGCTCCAGTGGTATTTTACAATTCTGACGTTTTGATCGGGTGGAAAGAAAGGCAACCATGCTTGCTCTTGGTAAATTTAACTTCGTGAAAAACGCAATGGCTCTGATCCCTACCGGATCAGTGGTACAACCTATTATAAATGGAATCCGAATCCTCGGATTGTTTATTGGTAATAACGCAGGATCTCTTGTTCTGGGAGGACTTCTTGGCCGCGCACATCAGTGCATTGGAGGCCAGAAGGCTCTCCAGATTGCTCAAGATGCTGCTGCAACTGCCCGGAAGGACGCTGAAGACGACCTTTTCTACGCCACCGAGATGATCTCTCTCCTGAAGGAAGACTGGATGGATGCTCGGGAGGAGAACATTTTCCTCCTGGATGAGATCGAAGACTTGAATTTGAACGAAGCGGCTCTGATCACAACAAATCAAGATTTGCTGGACCAGTTAATGGAAGAGAAGCATAACGCTGAAGGGATTCGTAAAGAACGCGACTCTTCTGAAGAGGTGAATGAACACCTGAGGCAGCAAATAGAAGAGTTGCAGAAGGCATTAACACGGAAGGAAAAGGAAGCAGAAAATCTGCATGAAGAACTCGCATGCAGAGAGAAAGAATGTGAGCAGAACCGGGAAA
>NC_061107.1:125363965-125371465 GCF_015104395.2 Macrobrachium nipponense
CATTTTTGTCAAAAGCTACAGGATTTTACGAAACCTAAAAAGACAATTTTTAACATTATTTTACCATTTTGCTATTTGAATTTTGTACTGTCTTGTGTTATAATGATAAATTTATTACATTATTCATATAATTTTAAAACTTACATAGCACTTAGTCTGGCCTTCCATCAAGCCCATTACACTCATCAGTCATGACTATCCAGCCCATTCACACAAAGAAAAAAATTCCTGGGTACGCGCTCTTGACTTAGAGCCTAATTCAGTGAAAAAAATTAAACTCCGAAAGTTGCATTTTCACTTATGCAACTTTATAACACTTCGCAGAAGAAACAAGTAAGAGAATTATATTACAAAATACCAGTTTTGCACGTAAGGATCCGCAATTTAAAATATCACTGTGGTGACGCCAAGATCATTTTTTTACAACTCCAGGGTCTCAAGTACCCATCCAAGATGTAAACTCCATGGTGCTGCCAAATGACCGTTGTGCGACGATCACAGCTGGGTAATTAACTGAGAAATAAGAAGCTTACTATCACTGGAACCAGCCATTAGAAAACCGTTTCGGTTCTGGTATGGGAATATTAAAGTAAACTTACAGCAAGGAAATCATGTTAACAGAAGCTTCAGTGAATTTGTAAGCAATGTATAATTGATATTTGGCAAATGCTGTTCATTACTGAATCTTTGCGTGCATGGCTAAGTTAGAAAAGAAATGTGAGCTAACAACTTACTCATGATACGTGAAGCACTGAAGAACAGGAATAGGAATCCCTTGCACATACCTGTAAAGGAGAAGAATAGCAGGTTAAAATGACAGCCATACCAAAACGAGTCAAAATCTCTAGTACTTACACATAATTTTACCATGTGAATAACGAAATATGTAAAAATTCAGGCGACAAAACAATGCGTACTAAACACTAGGAACTATAAGATCTGAGGTGTCTTTGAGAGAGAGAGAGAGAGAGAGAGAGAGAGAGAGAGAGAGAGAGAGAGAGAGAGAAACTTGAACTGCACAGAACACTAACACCACCTGTGTAAATCTATGGTATATATGGTAGAAAAATCACATTTCCTTTCGCAAAATCATATTAACATTAAAATAACAGAATTACTATTAAAAATAAAATATAGATGTGTTAATAATTCCTCACTGAGAAAATTGAAAAATTAGCTTTTCATCGCCAAATTCTATTTTGAATTTGCAGACAAAATTCCAATGAATCTAAAAAGATGTTTCTGCGAAGTGATGGCGATCGCATCGAGATGTGTATGGAGTATTAACAAATATAAAAGTAATGCGAACAATGGGGTAAATTTAGGAGAGTGGGAGAAACGGAAAGGTATAAACTTTAACAGAAACAAAAGAATCATGAATAAAAGAGCAGAGATGAGAGTCACTAAGGAGTACGAAAGGAGAGTCAGCAGAGCATCGCTCTTCTTGAAATTCATATCGGGAGAAAGACAAGACAGTGAAGTATTTGAGATAGAGACAGAGTTATGACCTGGTACGGTATATCGTAATTAATTGTAAGAATGTATATATGTTTAATATTATACTTTATCATATTCATGGATTTTGTCTCCTATCAGTAATGCACCTTTTGATTGGAATCTTTTAATTTTCTACGACATTTGTTCTCCAAAGTCTTCGCTTTGCATTAATAGACAGATCTTTAGTTGGGAAGAACTTCAGGCGATCATGCATCCTGCAGTGATTAAACCTGTTTGTGCCCAAAGGCATACCACCAAAATCACAATCAGCTCTCTCTCTCTCTCTCTCTCTCTCTCTCTCTCTCTCTCTCTCTCTCTCTCTCTCTCTCTCTCTCTCTCTCTCTCTCTCTCAGGCTGACATATTCAAAACGGAATCTATCGAGGCAAGTCTGCCTCAAATGCAAGAAACTGCAGATTAATGTCGTTCACCACAAGCAATGACGATGTTTTTGAAATTCATATAGTCAATGTTGGCTTACGCTACCGTCCGAATTTTAAGGATCATGCTAATTCTACGTATATGCAGAACTCATGAGGTTTATGAATCGGAGAATAATATCAAATTAATGAAATAAAAGTTGTATTTATTTCACCACAACGGTACAGGACCTCGTCTTTTACCTTATTACTTTGAAATCATGAACTTGACTTTATACTATTCTGAACTATTTCGCGAGGTCATTAGACTTTGAATATCCGTCGTATACGCCAGTAATCTCAGGCTAATAATCATTGCATAATAAACTTATTTTTTCTAATTCCAGATTCGTTAAAATACACACGCACAGTAATTGTCTGAGTAGTATTTATATTTTCATGTTTCTTGTTAGACAGAAATACGCCTTGTAGCAAGAATGTTAATAAACGAACGAGGAAAGAGTACAAGGACGAGGAGTCTCAGTGTTTGAGCCCAAGTCAGAGTATTTTAGACGGGGGGTGGGGGGGGGGGGGGGGGTGGGGGGGGGGGGGGGGGGGGGGCGGGGAAGAGAGGCATACTCTGCCAACATTACGCTTAAGGGTACATTATATAATTATTGAACTTTTAATCCGGATACCTACTTTAAGAAACTATATACAGCTTAGGTAATTTGAGATGTAACAAAAATATTAATTGATGGCTTTGTTATTGTCAATATACGGAATTGAAATTTAATTTTAACTAATAACAAGATTTGTTCAATGGAAATATAACAGATAATATCTAGGAAAACTACTTCATATTAGGCAAAAGAACTGGGATCTTCTCCGTACTAGAACCAAAGGTAACGTTATAATCTAGTATAAATAGCCCTTGAATGAATTATTTACAAAATAGACCCAGGAATTTCATGTGCTTCATAAACTGAGAGAGAGAGAGAGAGAGAGAGAGAGAGAGAGAGAGAGAGAGAGAGAGAGAGAGAGTCTCAGACTCAATTTCGCAAAACCATCTTTTTACGGATTGAAGTAAGTCAGAGAGATTCTGTGAGGCACAGGATGGGCTAACATGTCTGCAATCTTCGTTCATTTACATGAAACACCCCAACGCCATCTTTCTTGAAAGATTTTAATATATCTAGAAATGTAATGCCTCGCCGTTAAGAGAAGTCGTTTTTACAGGCATAGAGAAATATACGTTCATCCAGGAACAAAATAAACAAAAAAATAGATAAATAAACAAATTGTAATGGAATCCACAGGATGAACCCTGTTCCAGTAAACGTCGAAATTCAAGACAGTGCAGAAGCCGTTGAACGTCTGCTACGATGGAAGCCTAACTTTATGACTGCAGCATTCAGTCTAAGGGTGGGGAGCGGGGGGGTGAGTGGTATTCTTGGTTTAGGGGGTAGGGGATGTAGAGAATTAGACAAGCAAGATATAGTACTTGAGTATTGCGGTGATGCCACACCAAAGAACATTCTTTGTAATAAGAGAGAAATAACTGTTGGATAATCTAATAAATGGACCTAATGAATACAAGTATAGAGAAAAGTAAGAGTCAGTAGGTCATTACTTATAACTATATAATACAATTATATTGAGTTTGGTCTATGCTCAGTCTCTAATCACATTTTTGGTTTATTTTCTAACATGAACGAGATCATTCCGGAAAGATATTGTATTCCGCCCTATCTTTCTCCAAAATTAAAAGGTAATTTGTCTTTGACATGACATTGCAAATACTGTTTCCTACACAAATAAGGTATATATAGTCTGTCCTTTCCATACATTTCTAATAACAATATCTAAAGCATTATAACGAACGTTTCTAGTATTTTAAAAGTAAGGCCTCCACAGGGTCTGCTCCTCTTCCCTTAAAGTTAAACTGCTCCCAGTATGCTCTAAGTTCTCTCTCTCTCTCTCTCTCTCTCTTCTCTCTCTCTCTCTCCTCTCTCTCTCAAATAACCAATAACTTTTTATATAAAGAGAGAAGAAATTCATTCTTTCTCAGCGACAAAAGAAGCGGTTTGAATTTTATAAGTGAAACCTGGAGCTTGATAATCGTAGAATTTTTAAACAACTTCCACTATTTCCAAAAATCAAGTTGACTGACTTTCTAGATTCTAAATTGAATTCTTAAAATCAATACCCGGAGGAAAATTTATCTGTTCAGAGACATAGAGTATTCGATTTAATTTGTCTCCCAATCGATAACAAACTTTTTTTTTAATACAATCTAATAAATAATAATTCGAACATGATTTTAATCAGCTTATTTCCCTGCTGCACTGGATTACCGGGTTAGCTCGTTCACTCTTCTTCTTTGGACTTTGAATAACTTTAATATTTATGAAGGAAGATGATAAAAATTTGGAGTACATTAGGATCATGAAAAGACAATGTTTCTAAAGCACAAAATATGTCAGTACACTGCCCTGAAACTGGCACAGTAGTTTAATGACTGTTTAATTCTAACAAGTAACAAATAGTCATTCGCAATTATTTAGTATTTGTCTTAAAATGATTTCGAAAATTTCAATTCAACTATGATAACAGGACAGAAGTTTTAAATTGTGGCCTGTCATAACATGTCACAATACGCACATAGTACTAAAAAAAAAAATTATACTGCTGAATCAATAATATACCTTTTTATAATATCCCTTGAGTTTATCTTTAGTGTACTTTTTACTATGATGGGCGTTATGTCTGTCCGTCCGTCTGTCATTCAATCACGGCCAAACGGCTGGTCCGATGGGCATGAAACTTGGCAGGGTTATCGTGGTGACCCCTAAGATGGTTTATAATGGGGGTTTCAAGCAACAAAAGGCACCAGAGGCGCCGGAAAGGACAGGGCACCTTCCCCGAGACTTAATAATATAACGAATTTATCATAGCTAATTTTCGGTATAGGTAGAAAATATGACTTTCGATTTTTCGGTATGGGTACTAAATATGATCTACTATCAGATGCTCTGGGAATAAGACATCAATGGCACCAAAGGGGGTGGGCGTTGGGCACATGTGACAGAGAGAGAGTAAGAGGGAGAGGAAGTGAGAGAGGGAAAGCGGAGGGGTTGTTAGGGAGAATAAAGAGGGTAAGAAACGTAATAATAATACTATAATGGGCGTTATGTCCGTCTGTCTGTCTGTCATTCAATCACGACTAAACGGCTTGACGGATTTCAACCAAACAAAAACTATTGGATAGGGCTTTGATAGAGGATGGTTTATAGCCTTATATATACTAACTGACCTACCTGGTACTGCCTGGGAAAACTGTGAATGATGGGCTGAAGGTAGAGGGAGGGAAGAGGAAGTAAAGTACAGCAGTGAGTTAGCAGTACATTCATGTATACTGAATCCATTACGAATTCGTGCAGTTTGTTGAAGACAGATCCTTGCCCGATTCTCCTCCGCTTTGCTGTGCAGTTTATTTCACACAATCGATGAAAGGTCTGACTGTTGCTGAAAGGGAGGCAGACTTATGTTCAGATGATTTTCTCTTCTAATACAGAAATGTAATTTCCTCTTCCCCTTCCCTCCCCCTCAATCTTCCCCTCACCCTCCCAGTTCCACCACCCCCATCCTTCTTCCCTTCTTTTTCCATCCCCTTACCCCTTTCCTTCCCTTTCCCTTCTCCTATCTCCCTCCCCTTTCCCCACTCTCTTCTCTTTTCACTTCCCCCTCCCTCTTCCCGCCCCTACCCATAGCCTTGCATTCACAGTTTCCTGGGCAGCGCCGGGTAGGTCAGCTAGTATTTTATAAGTCCAATTATTGAATGATGTATATGATGTAAATTCAAAGAGTAAAAACTACAATTACTAAAAAACTTCGGAAACCTAGGTGGCGTTCCCCCGAGATTTTCTTTTGATAAAAATAGTAGCACGAAGCCCTAAAATATGATCACGAGCAACGAAAAAACGTTCCCATAAATTTTCTTGACTACCCACTCCTTACTCGCGTGGGTGTCTTTACCTTCCACACTCACTGCCGACCTTCGGAAGAGTCGAAGGTCATGATACTCGAGGCCAAGCGAACACGCGCTTATTCTATGAGGAGGTCTTTCATGCAGAGCTCGTCGCTCGTTCTCCTCTCTGCTATCTTTCTGCTTGGGTAGGGAGGGAGAACAGAGGATTAGGATCACATTCGCTAAGGGAAGCGTTGAATCTGAGCCAAAAGGCCCAATGTGAGTAAGGCTGCCGAGATTGCCATGAGGTCGATACGGCAGAGGAACATTTCGCAACCAAACGCAGACCAAGAGTTGGAAGCCGATGCGGAGCAATAATAGAAACCGAGGCCACAACAAGAATCGAAATCATACCATGAATACAAATGAATGCATTCGAATAGGGCGCCGGAACTGTTTGTATTCCTTTGCTTTAACCTCGTCTGGAGCATTATCATAGCTAATTCATTTAATTAAGTTAAGAAAAATAACATACGGAATAACAATAATTATTACCAGAAAAAGCTGCGCAACAAATTATCAAGAGGCACGCTAATGAATTTCTAAGAAACAGTTAATATCTGTCAGAGAGTATTCATTACCCGTTATTGGGACACAACTGATACAAAGGTAAGAGCATACTCTAATGCTCTTAGCAGTTATGAAACTTATTATAAGGGCTTAATACCACTTACGTAATTTACGAAATGTATCAGCGTACATAATTCGTGACGAAATGTCTTTTATTCGATTATTATGCCAGAGCAGTCTAATTAAGGTATAATTCTCTACCGTCTTATAGTTCTGGTAAATTGCCAATTACTTTTAGTATAAAACCCATAATATAACGTAATAGGGAGCAATCTTGAAATGAAGAGTTTTATTTATGTATCATCAGCTCAGACGATAGTGTAGTACGTCAAGCTACAAATACAGTACAAAAAATTAGATATTCGTTGTTACTAAGCGTAAAATTACAACTTCATTGAGACACAAGAACTGCAGACCTGTCGTTACCATCGACATGACAACAAATGTATCTAAAGATCAGGATATTTTAAAAAGAAACTTCACTTCGGATACCTTCCCTCTAAGCTCTTCCATTTTCCTCATTTCTCAGGGGAAGAGCTAAAGTATTATGAGATACTCTACTTTAAGATAAGACGGAGATCAGCTCTTTTTCTCTTGGGATGAATTCATATGAAGTATTTTTATTCGTAACTCTATTTCTTTGGACCAAGAAAAAGAACTAAAACAGATTCGTGCTGAGCAATGAACGGATGATAAGTTATGCCATAATCCTACCTGTAAGATGTACGATACCTTCCATAGGTACTACAAAAATCAACGAATTGAACGACTCCCATAGCGATGAACTTCGTTATCTCTTTTACGAGAAGAGAAAAAGACAAATAATTATAACAAACACAGTCGTACTGAAAATTAACACAACTAAAAATCATTTACATAATAAATTCTTTTACCCACAAACAAAGTACACTTACTTTTCGGGTTTGTATTAGAGAAAAAATTAACAACGTTCGATGGTAAGAAATTTCAGTTTCATTCTCTCCAAACCTGCAAATCATCGGCGATCTTTTTGGGAAAAGACGGAGAAGGAGGCAAATGGAAAATAT